>NW_013666159.1:195336-207258 GCF_000517525.1 Limulus polyphemus
GTATTTTAGTCTAAAAAATATGAAATTTTGAGCAGACTAAAGAGATACCCTACCTCTTTGAAATTTTGGTTCAAAAGAAAGAAATGGCATTCAAGCCCATTAAAATGGCTGAGAAAGCCACTAGGGGGAACATTCTAAGCTTCCAATTGGTTACTTATGTCATATATAGAAGTAATTGTATATAAGGGAGTGTTTCCAAAAATGGAAAGAGATGGGCGGAGTGCCACCATGTTCAATTTATTACATGAGCAATATCTTAGCAAATAGAAAAGATAATACCTTCTTATTTTGTATTCTAGCTTGTCAATATCAGTAATTTGAGTTTCTAATTTGTACAAAACTATAGACTTAGTATTTTGACTTCACAAACATCTAATTTGAACCAGTGCTGCATTCAACATACCACATGACACACAAAAATTAATGTTTATCTGCGTTTTTAACATTTACTTTTAAATTAAGAAATTGAGTAATGTATTGTACTAAAATTTGAACTATAATCTACAGTTTGATACCAAACTTATTGACGTAACTTCGTGAAATAAAATTTTGAATGCGAGTCAACAAACGAGATGACGTGGCCTTTCACCCGTGACCCGTCCCAAAAGGGTTAATTAATATAACTATAGACAAAGTGGTTCTGAAGGGCAGAATATAAGTAGCTTGTGAAATAATAATGGATAGAAAAGGTTACAAACATTGTAGTGTTTAGTAATACAGTGTGATCAAACAGATGAACAGTTCTAATTTTATTAGCAGCTACCTTGTATGAAGAAGTACAGGAACAAAGTGATTTGAAGTAAAAGTGTTGTGTAGAGGTTTTAAGAAGTGAAATTTATGAAATATCGGCTCTATGTCAAATCCTACTCTCTTTTTTTCTGTTCACTAAGAAATGCAAAAAAAAATATTTCAAGCTAATTATAAACTTAGTTTTTATAAAAGTATATTGTACACATTTTATATAGTCCATGAATAGAGTAACTTTGTTTTGAAGCCTGGGTATAGAATAATAATTTTTACTGGAATTTAATTTTCTTTATATTGAAGCCAGTCACTTTTTGACAGAATTTCAGTAAAATTGCATTAAATAGTGTAGGTTATTACTGTTGTTTCATTTTTATTTTTCATATTTAATTTATACAGACTGCTTGTTTCCAAGAAGAAAGAGATGTTCTGATTAATGGAGATAAAAGATGGATAACTAATCTTCATTATGCTTTCCAAGATGAGAGCAATCTGGTATGTAACATACATTATTCACCGGTCTACACGAGTGTCAGAACACCTAAGGGTAGTACATTAATTTACATGAATGTCAGATCACAAAGGTAGTACATTAATATACATGATTGTTACCCTTGTGTGATACCTTAAGTTTTTTAATAGTAATGGAGGAAACCAGTATCTCTTAATGGTGGTTTTGTAAGCCTGTGTTTGTAAAGTATTTAATTGTGGTAATGGGACTTTTGTGCTATTTTTATATATATGAATTCCTACTATATGACTTTTTCATATGTTATATTTAACTTTTCTTCTTTCATAAGTTTTGAAATGCAATTAGATATTCAATTTACACATCTCATGTTTTTAAGAAATAAGTTGGGTATTGTTGTGTCAACCTTTTTAGCTGGTGTAGTTACCTTTATTTCATCAGTTGCTAAAATATTCAACATCCTGGCAGTATATATACATCCTTGTTCAAGTAAATAAAGAAGTTTCATAGAGTAAGTTGAACTGGGTGTAGGAAAACAGTTGTATATATATGTGAATATACTTGATTGTCTTGAAACTGTTTTTCTTGCTTTATACAAGTGTTAAGGCTACATTTATTATATCATTTTAGAGCACATTAAGGGTGCATATTAATTTTAAACACTGCTGTTGTTTAATGGTAATTTAGCATTTACTGACAGCCTGTGTTGTATATCATTGTGAAAATTGCGTGCATGTTCAGTTTATTGTTGTACTAAATGATATAAATGGTATTTGACAAAATAAGTCGTGTATGCGTTTTCAAACTTATTACCAGACAGCACATGTAACATTTGTCTCCCTTCAATTTTTTAACTATAGTTGTTTACCAACTTAGGGCATTTTCCATAAAGCTGGAATAATTCACTGCTTGAGGGTTCATTGTACCTGGAATTATATGAAACTATAATTTTCCACAGTGGTTCAACAGTAAGCTTGATAGGTTATAATGCTAAAATTTGGGGCTCAGTCCTTTTACTCTTAACCCTAGAATGCCAGTGTGAGGTCACTACCTGGTGTTAGTGATTGAAAATTTAATGCTGGCATTCTAGGGTTAACAACAAAATGAGTAATTTAATTTCAGCTTTGTGCTGATCAATAAAATGAACATTATAATCTTCCCTAGTGACAACCAGTATCTTGAATGGTGGATAATCTATTGAATAATGTTTATATTTTCTGAGCAAATTTGATGTAGTGACTTGGTAACAGGCATGTCCTCAACCTCTACTTTCAGCTTCATTCTCTAAGTATTTCACATTTGTATAGTTTTGATATTGTATCTATTGTAATATAAAGAGAAATTTTTTAATTGAAAACTATCTTAAAAGCAAAATGAAATCAGTAATACTTGTTTCTAATCCTTTTCTAAGGAGGACTTGCTTAGATTTAAAACTGGAATCTTTTTCTCTTATGAATTGACAATAGTAGATAGTGTCCAAGTTACCAGTTGACTGTTGAGTACCTGTCATATATCTCAAGGTTTTAATCTTTTTTTCCATTACTTTATATAGTTGTTTTGACCCTTATGTGGAGGAAACAGAACAAGTGTTTATGATAATCTGCCTTCAAGGAACTATTAATATATATATGCATCAATATTGAACAATTCAGTATGGAAGTATTACTTAATGAAATTAAAAAGTAATATGATGCTACCTTAAAACAAGCTCTTTTAGTTTGTTGTTGATGAGTAGAAAGAAACTATCTTGTTAATAAAAAATAACTTGGCAACACATTTGTTACATATAGAGCCTTTCTCTCTTTTTCCAGTATTTAGTGATGGACTACTACTCTGGTGGTGACCTACTGACTTTGCTAAGTAAATATGAAGATCGACTGCCTGAAGAAATGACTAAATTCTACATGGGTGAAATGATTCTGGCTATTGATGCTATTCATAAACAGAAATATGTACATCGAGATATCAAACCAGACAACATACTTTTGGGTACTGATGGACACATCAGGCTTGCAGACTTTGGTTCTTGTTTAAGACTTCTTGATGATGGAACTGTAAGTTTTATTGAAAGGCAAACATAGAATACACACTGAAGATGTTGAAACCACTAATTTTAATTTGAAAAACTAAAAACAGAGTATGCAATTAGAACTAAATTTCCAAATTTAACTTAACCTTAGGTTTTGGTAAAAATAAAACTTTAATGAATAAAACAATGATAATCTCCAAATTCTATGTGAATTTGGGTTAAATAGTTTTATTTATTATAAATAATGTTATGTGAATTGCAAAATTTCATTTTGCCCTTTGCAAAATTTTTTCAGCTAATTCATTAAATAATTGAAGCCTGTAATAATGCTTGAGCTGACAAATGATCTTATATTTATTATTCTTGAGAGATGTTATCAATACTTGTCTAATTGTTGCTGTATTGTTATGATGTATGAAAATGCTTTTGTAATGTTTTATGTTTTTTTATTCAGAACTCTAGTAATTTTTCTGTATGGACAACAACACTATTTGATGTGGGAAGGAAAGAGTTTTTGTTTAGATTTCATAATTCTAATATGAATTTTTTTTTTTACAGGAATTCAGTAGAAAAGTATCTAAACTGACATATTTAAAAGATTTTGTAAAATAAAAGAAATGTTTATGCTTTTTTTGGTAACATCCATGTAACTGTTTGTTTTTGTGGCCTGTTTAGTATTCTCATGAAGATTTACAATGCTAAAAAAAAAATGCACTAAATTACTTTGTGTAAGTAATGTGTGGGCATCAAGCAGAGCAAAAACATCATCGGTAATAGATTCGGTTAGGTATCTGAAGGTATTCTATGGTATCAAGGCTTTCTCCATTATGACAATAACCTCTTGCAGTTGGCATAGTTTTGTTGGAGGTGAATACTGACTTAGAATCTGGCTTTTCCGAGATATCCCACCATGGTTTGGTGGGATTTAGATCAGTGTTGTGCTTTGCAACATACCATTTCTGACTGTGTCATCCGGGTTGCTTAAACAGTGTATGATGTACATTTTATCATTAATTGTTACAGGGTGTCAACAGAAATCACCACACATAATTTTACCTCATCTTTTCACTGTTGGTTCATTGCAAGTGTCTAAGTTACCAATTGACTATTGAGTACTTGTCATATTTCTCAAGGTTTTAATCTTTTTTTTTGTCATTACTGTATGTAGTTGTTTGGACCTTGTGTGGAGGAAACAGAATAAGTGTTTATGAAAATCTGCCTTCGAGGAAATATTGAAATATATATATGCATCAATATAGTTTTAGCCTTTGCTTGTCTAGCTTTAGTTGCATTGATCACAGCACTGCTGTAGGCACACACACACACACATACATTTCTGTAATTCTGTGAGAAGTGATTTATAAATAGCTTTTAAGCCATTAAAACTATGATTTGTTCAACTTGTGGTTTTAATAGGTAATATTAGTTTCACCAATAAAAAATTGATTCCTTCCACAATATTTGTAACATATTCTTTTACGTCTTCTTCACTAAATGTGCCAGCACTCTTTTTTCTCTCAGTTAGTTGTATTTTGCTGATGTTGTTTCCTTGTGTAATTTTTTGGAAGTCTTAAAGGTGTTATTTTCTGTACAGACCTGAAATGAATCAGTGAACCTAAACAGTCATGGTAACTTGGGTTTGTTAGAACTGATATGGCTTACACAACCATGACTGTATCACTTTTTTCCTGTACTAGAAAGAATAAATATGTTAGAAAAAAAGGTTTTGTTTTAAAAATGAGTACTTGTGTGTGTGTGTTTAAATATCTAATGTGTATATACTTGCTGTGTGCTGGTATCATAGTTGTGCTATGAGTGATCATGATGGAATTAAAACATTCAGCTAGAGAGATAGGCATGGCACCAAAGTAACTGTTTTGTTGCTTGTTTAATAGAAAAATATAATACAAGTCCAGTGTTATGTTTTCTATGAGTACAGCAAGGTGTGCAATAGTGATATCATTGCTATTAAGTGACATGGTATGATTGTGTTACTTTCAGAATTCTTCCTGTTGGCCTGATAACTGTGACTAAAATATGTTTACAGATAATCTTTTTTTTTAACTATAATTATAATTTTTTTTTCTAAATCCTTGCTCAAGGTAAAATTGTAGTTTTGTGCTGAGAAGTTCTTTTTTATGTTGTTGAAATGAATGAAGTTTCTGTTTTATTTATGAAGTTTCTTTAGGTCACTGTGGCTTATGTGTCAGAGACATTTCTGTTCCTGTTGTGGACATATTATTGAAGTCTTGCTTGTGTTCTAGTAGCTGTTGGTATTAATGTGTATTTGTATTTTCTAATTGAATGTCATTGTTGTGATATTTTGGTCAAATGATTTTATAACCATGTGTTGTGGATCCTTAAGTCTTGATGTTAGTTTGGATGTTGATTTTAAAGGATTCTATGAGTTGTCATTTTTCAGTGTTGAGGTTTAGTATTTATTTCAGTGTATGATGAGGCTAGTTTGGTAAGTGTGTTCTGTGTGTCTAGGCGTTTTTGATGTAGTAGACTTACAGTGAATTTTTTATTTATTGTATGTTGTTTTTTTCTAAGTAGAAGCTGCAACATGAATAACATACTTTATAGAATACCTTTCTGTTTTTCTTTAGTGATTGATTGTAGGACTTTGATAAATTTTCCTCTAAGCATGTATTGTTATTTTTGAAGTTTAGTCAGTGGCAAATTTTTCTAAGTTTGTAGTTTAATTTAAAAAAAATAATTCATCTTCGATTTGGTATGATTGCTTTATTTGAGTAGTTTGTGTCTGAAGTACCGAGAAAGTTTGAGACAGAACTGTTTGATTTGAAAACCTAACGTATGAATTTTTTTTCCTCTTGGTTGATCTTGTTTGTAGATTTTTCTGGCTTATTCATACATTTAACTATTATACATTCTTTTAATTTCACATTTTAATTAAGTGGGAATGATGTAGTAAAGGCATTTGTTTAAGTAGGTTTCTTGTATACTGTGATGGTATAACTGTGTTTAAGCTATTCAGTGAAAACACCTAGGAAAGCATGATTTGTTTTTTGTTTGAGCATTGTGAACATATGAGTGGGTTTAATGAGTTAAGATTTTGAAGAAATCTATCTAGTACCCAGGTTATAAAAACATTGTTGTATTGGAATTTCTTGATCAAAAACTGAGCCAGGAGTTTTCCATTGAAGACTCCAACTTTTCTCTGTTTATACTTCTTAGAATTAAAATCAAAATTCTGTACATAATTTATACTTTTCAGTATTACATTAAATTGCAACTGTTCTTGTATCTTGAAATATGATAGGTTCAGTCCAATGTAGCAGTAGGGACTCCAGATTATATTTCCCCTGAAATACTTAGGGTAAGTTTCCATCATTTATACTACTTTTTACAACTCTTTCAAAAGATAATTGTAACTGATAAGATATTTTATCAACTAAATCAGTTTGTATCTAAACTATATTATACTATTGGAGGTTTTTTTTTAATGTATCAGTTAAAATATCTTAGTTTCTAAGCTGTTATCAAATGAGAAAAACAACACAATGCAATGGTAGCTGTAGTGGATCTTAAGTCGTCTTACTCGTTGTGGTGTCCCAAGTATGATGTGAATGACTGAAAAATTTCAATAGTAAGAGTATTTTTCTTCCATACATAACAACATACATTGTGGTGCCCCAAGTATGATGTGAATGACTGAAAAATTTCAATAGTAAGAGTATTTTTCTTCCATACATAACAACATACATATCAAAACAAAAAAGAATGCTAAACATGAGAGAGAATTCGTGAGAATACAGGCTTCTCTATTAATAGAATATTGTGATATGACCAATGCTTTTGTATGTAACAATATTGTAGTACACTGCATAGCATGCAATAACTGTACTAAATTAAGTATACACATAAAAGGTGTGTTAAAACATCTCTTTCCTAATTAGCCAATACAAGAATAGATCACCTCATGCTAACAAAGGGACTTTTGCTTATGTATGTGAGCAAGGCTATCTGGTGCCTCTATTGTGATTAGTAGTTGTTGTTAATTGAAAACTTGTTAAGTGTACATTTGTAGCTATCTTCGATGTTTTGAGGCTATATTCTTAATAGAATTGTTTTGCAGGCAATGGAAGATGGGCAAGGAAAATATGGACCTGAATGTGATTGGTGGTCTTTAGGGGTCTGCATGTTTGAAATGCTGTATGGGGAAACTCCCTTTTATGCAGAATCTTTGGTTGAGACTTATGGAAAGATCATGAGTCATAAGGTTAGTATGGTGTACATCTATATAGAGAAACCACTTGATGAGTTTATATGTTTATTTTCACTTTAGTCTTTAGTCATTTAAGCATTACTAACTTTAAACTACAGTTTTTAGCCATTTTGGAATTAAATGTTATAGGAGATAAAATAAAACAAACAAATTTCCAAAAAGCACTCAAAAAAACACAAATCACTGTTGTACTTGAAAATATAGCAGTTTAGTTCTTTACTCTTTTCTTTCTTACATTGTCCTCCACAGACATGCTTTGCTATCCCAGATGACCCAACTGTCACAGTGTCAGATGATGCAAAAGACCTGATGAAGAAGTTAATTTGTAGTGCTGACTGTCGACTTGGTCAGAATGGGATAGAAGATTTTAAACAGCATCCCTGGTTTCAAGGCATTGACTGGGATAACATACGAGATGGTAAGCACTTCATCATTAGGTGATGGCAAGCATTTTTCATAAGAAGTGAGGCTAAGAATAAAAAGTATTTGTATACCTGTTTTATTAGTGGCAGTTAAAGTTTTGCTGTCAGTTAGCTTGTACATGCTGTAGGTATGGTGTGGTGTATTCACACGTACACACACATAGTTTTGTGAGTTTGGTATAATTTTTGCTGTATAGAATACAGCTAATGTTGAAATGAATTTCTAGATCTGTGTGTCACGTGTACGAATTGGTGGTGGTGTGTGACAAATTTTGTATGATACTTTCATACACAATATTTTATTGTTTATTATCTAATACTTTATTGAATGTATTGAATGTGACATTTAGATACATGCTTATTTACAAGTTATTTTAATAATTTTTAGTCTTCTGTGGTTTAAAAATGGATTATGACATTTTTAAAGGTATGTTAGATTTAGTAACCAGATCTTAAAAATTAAGAACGACTTATACTGAAACATTAGATTTTGGACCATAGTGTGGTTTGAAAAGCATTATTTTGTACTCAAGATATGAAAATGTTCCTACTGTGTGGATTTAGTCCAGTTAAATAAGGATCACATAATGAGAGGCAAGCATGTAATTTAGTATTGTGTAATTGTTCAGATATTCATTAACTACTATTATGAATCGAGAGCTTTAGTTGTCACTTAACAGTCAAGAATAACTTGTAAGTTAATCAGGGGTTTCTGATCCTTTAAGTTATGTAAGTCGTGGCTTGTCATAGTGCCAGATGGAATCAGTTAGAGATAGAATGACTCAAACTATATATCAAACATAAATAGCATTTAGAAAGGAGCTTTATTTTCTTTTATTTATTGTGTTCTTCATATAATATTGAGTAATTTTGAGTTGATAATACTCAGGGTGCCTGCTTTTATTCATCACCATGTTTCTGATTGCAGGATTTCATATAATTAAAATGTAATTGTGTGTTCAACCAAATTGTGCTAATGCTTTTTCATTTGATTGTAATAAAACAATTTTTTACATCCCAATCCTAGTATTACCAGTTGGTTTTGGTACGTACCCTCATTGGATTTTTAAACACGTTTCTAAACTATTTGCTTCTTGACCCATGACTTTGATGGTTTCATATATTACAAACAAAAATACCCATCCCCAGTGGTGGGAAAAATTTAAGTTAATCTATAAACTTAAATTATTTCATGGACCTTAAAAAGGTTAATTGTGTTGCATTCTCAGTTTCACTCAGAGCTTTGGCTCTGAGCTACTTATACCACCCACCATGAAAAGTAATTATTGAGCATTTCAGTCATGCCAAGAGCCACTCAACAATAACATACAGTAAATCTACATTTTTATTCTTTCAAGTTATGTCACATTTTAGAAATGTGAATGATAGTGTGATTAATTCCTAACAGTTTCATATAGAATATCTGGTGAAATAAAATTTGGCATCAGCATTATTCATGCCTGTTCTCCTGTTATTTCAAAAGTGAATGTTGAGCTTTGCCTGCATTTTCAGCTTTTCAAACAGAAGACAGACGAATGTTCGGACAGACACCATGGCTTGCAATATATATACAACATTAGAGTTACACAACAAATATCAAAAGAAATACCAATATTGTAATTTATCCCACTAATTCATTTCTTTCTTTTTTGTGTGTGTATTTTACCTAGAAAATCAGTGATTTCACCCATTTTTGTTGTTCAGGCTTGGAAGTAAAACTACTTTGTAGGTGGACCCTCCATGTTTCATAAACAAATTGCTAGTTTGAAGATTAAGAAAGGACAGATAATTTTGAAAGATAATTGATAAAGAAATAGAGTAACTGAAGTAGACAGGTAATATGTTCGACAAACCTTTCAATAAAGTTGGTGGTGGTAACCATTTTATGGTATTCATCAGCGAAAAAGCTTGAACAAAACTTATCTTGTGAGTTTGATGACATTTCAAGTATATAGTTAAATAGTAAAAAGCTTTATTTATTCAAAGTTTCATTTAAGGCTAGATGTTTAATGACCTTGTACTATCAGTTCATCTTGTAAATAATATTGACTGACTTGTTATAGTAAGATTTAGGCTATGTTTCAGTTAATATGGAAAAGTTGTCATCTATTGGAATGCAGATAGAGATGGGCTGTTGAAGTCAAAATATTGCTATTCTGGTCTCTGTAGTATTGGAACATTGAGAACTTAATCTGATTTTGTGCCCTCAGGAAGGCATGTTACATGTGCTGTTTTAAAACTAGCTTTATAAGTTGAAGCTTGGGTATCTACAATTCTTCCATATTATAATAAGCGCATATGCAGGTAAAGGTTATTAAAGATTGTTACCAAAAATCAAACTTTTATACTCATTCTCCTTAAGCAACAGTTTTTAAACAACTAATTAGTGAATTGTATGTAAAAGCTCAAAGTAGTCTTAAGAAGCAGCAGAAAAAATCCTATATCCATATAAACTTTTAGGTTATTAAATAATTCAGAAATGTAATCAAGTTTTCCTCAAATTACTAAAAAAGGAGTATAGAAAGGGAACATCCACATTAATACATAAATTGGATTAAATTTAATGAAATTATGTTGATTAAGTAGTACTAAATTATAAGTGTGTACTTTGAACATATGACTTGTTATTCCATTCTTTCAGCATCTCTTTGTTGGAATTTTACTGTTGGAATTATTATGTCTTAAAATGCATAGTTGAAAGAAAACTACATGAATTATTTTTTGGACAACCAACATAGTTAAAAAAGATTATGATAATGAAAGCGGGCACTCGAGTTCAAATGGCTCAGAGCTTAGGTAGGTTGTAAATTTCTTGTTCTTTATGTACATTTTTTAATAAAAAAATTTACAAATGAAAAACATATTAGGTTAGTAAAGAAAACATAAATGAAGAAAATACAAAATTTTTTCCTCGTCACTGCTCGATCAGCACTTAGACAGATGTACATGTAATCTGATATATTTGTTTACTCTGCTTACCTTGTGATTTACTGCTTGTTACTGTAGCTAGATGTGGTTCAAAAAGCAATAAAATTAAATGAAAGTAGTTGTAAAGAAGTCTGAAGCTCTTATGATAAATAATTTTATATGTCTTATAATCTGCAGTCTTTCTAATATAAAAAAGCAAAGGTAGATGAATCTTGCCTTTATTTCATATTTTTCAACTATTACTGCAGGTAATCTCATTACAGTTTAGTATTAGGGGTGGAGAAAATAAGAGGGAAAGCATAAAAGTTCTCCCCCCCCCCATTTATTATTCATTTAAGAGGTTTTAGAGGTTATCGAAACAAAATATGAAAGTTAAGGTTATTTGATGTATTCATGAAGGCTTGTAATGGAGTTACTTGTGCTTTTGATGTATTCACGAAGGCTTGTAATGGGGTTACATGTGCTGTTTTGAAACTGGTTTTATAAGCTGAACTTGCATATCTACAATTCTCCCATTATTACAGTAACATACTTTTAAAGGTTATTAAAAATTGTAACTCAAAGTTACTCATTTCTTTTAAGCAACAGTTTTTAAACAATTGATTAGTAAATCTTATGGAAAAAATCAAAAGTCACAATAAGCAAAAATTTCATGTATCCCTATAGACTTGAGATTTGGAAATAATTCAGGAACATAATTAAGTTTCCCTTCAAATTCCTGAAAGAGGAGTATGTAAAGGGAACATCCACATTAAAATATATATACCCATTGAATTCAATTTAGTGAAATTACGTTGATTAATTAGCACTAAAGTATAAACATGTACCTTAAACTTATTCCTTGTTTTCAGTATTTTTTTTTATCTCTGTGTGTGTGCATGTCTGTTCATTAACCAGGTGTTTGTATACTAATTTAAAGATTCATGTATTTACTTACAGTATTTTCGATGATGAGGAACCCACTTTGAGACTAATAATGGTTGGAGACGGCTTGAATGGGTAATGAAGAAAAACTTTAATATAAGGTACCTGATGATGACAAAACCTTGTCGAAACGTTGTACATTTGCTGTTATGTTAAA
>NW_013666159.1:207475-215843 GCF_000517525.1 Limulus polyphemus
TTTAACATAACAGCAAATGTACAACGTTTCGACAAGGTTTTGTCATCATCAGGTACCTTATATTAAAGTTTTTCTTCATAACCATTTCTCCTTTTGTGAATATTATTAATGAGATCTGGTAGCAGTTGGATTTAAATATATTTCAGCAATGAAATTGTGTTTGAATTTATGGCCTTTTTTTTTTTCTAATTAAGTATCATATATGTTTGGAATTTCTGGCATCTATGTGATTTTCAGGCCCAGCCCCATATGTTCCAGATGTTAGTAGTCCTACTGATACATCTAACTTTGATGACCTTGATGAACTTGACCAGCGTTCAAACGTAAGTCCCTAATTTGTAATGAATATGAGTATTTGGACTTTTTTTTTCTAGTAAGATGTCTTAATGTTAATTAGTTTTTGTTTGTAAAAAGTAATTAAAAAGCATGAAAAATTGCCAGGTATATCTAAAACATACAACTTTTTTTAGAATTGATTGTAGTCTTATTAAATTTCACAACAGTGCTGTAGCCTTAAATTTTGTAGTTTTTCACTATCTCATCACTTCTCTCAGCCTGAACAACTGCTTTTACTTCTTCAAAGTATGCCTTTAGTTAGGTTTCAGAAGGTTACTGGTGTAATATACTTCATGTTAGAATAAGAAGCATGTCCAGTGATTGAAAAGCTGTAGTCTAAATTTTTAATTAATCCTTTGAAATGGTCCCAAAGGTGGTCTTTAGGGTTAGGATCTAGATTCTGGATAAGCTTTCCAAAACATCAGTGTTGTTACTTTGATACCAAGCAAAAATTGTAAGTACTTTGTAGCATGGAATATTATTATGCTTAAACGATACAGTGAACTTCTGCCCAGAAAAAAACTGTCTTATCCTCTGAATCTTCTTTTAATTTTAAATATTTCATAGTGCACATATCTCATATATAACTTGGCATTCACATTTGTCTACATACAATTTGATAAGGTCATATCCAACTGTTCTCCAAGCTGATATCAGATTCAAGACAAGGACTAAGTAAGATTGTTCTCTCCAACCACTAGTTTTCAATTGTTTCTTATTCCATTTTTTTACTTTTGAAAATCATGAGAGGTGATGTCTTTCATTCACATTGTGATTAGCTTCTTGTGGAATTCAGCCCATCTAAGTAACCTAGCAACATGGAATTCCTTTTGCACAGTTGATGTGTTAACTTTCATTCCTGAATGTTCATTAAAGCCGTGAATGATTAATTTAGTATTAAATATTCAATTTTCTTTCACAAATTGGTTAAGAGTTCACATAAACCATTGTTTGATTAATTTTAAGTAGTTAGACTGATATTTTATATCAGCATATCCAGTGATCTAACATTTCTTCAGCATATTATGCTAGGTTTCGGTATGGTAGACAGGCTGAAATGTATCTAATATTCATACCACAGAAAATGCATTGTATAGGTATTTTTGTGTTTGGATCTGAGTGTGAAATGATTTTGTTTCAGTATATTAATTCAGATTGTTTTGTGTTTAACTAACTAAAGTAAGTGGTCTCTTGTAAAGAGACTTGTAAGAACTTATTTTGATTACTACAGCAACGGTAACCAGGTAAAAAAAAATCTTCAGTAATTTTAGGTTGCATGTTTTAATAAAATAAATTGTAATTGAATTCACACAATAAAGAACTCCCACTGTTACAGTTAAACATCTTTTTTGCCTCTTTTATGGCTACAGCCTTAAGTTTTTACTTTATATTGTATTATATAGGATGTTTGATTTTTAAAGCTGCTTTTAAAAATATTTTTAATTATTTTCATCATTCAATGTTAATTTTGCAGGATTCAGCACCACCTACAGGGAATAGTGTATTTTCTGGTCTTCATCTACCCTTTGTAGGGTTTACTTTCACTTGTGGCAGGTAAAGTGTTTCATTTTTTAAATTCTGAAAGTACCTCATAAATTTTAAAAGTAAGTAAAGTTTAAGACAGATGACTGGTAAAATGTCAATTCTCTCCATGTATTTTCTTTTATATCTCATTTTTGATTGTTTTGTACTTAACTTATTTCCAAAGTGTTTCATTGTTTTCTCCTGTGAAGGAATTTAACACTGTAAAATTTAGTACATTTTTTTCGTTTTTGAAAAGGAAATTTAAAGAATTATAGAATTTACATGCATTAGATTAGAAACTGAACTCATGATTTAAGACAAATAGAAAACTGAAGAAATATTTAGGTTAGCCATATTGTATTAAAATTTCTAACTCAACACTGATTTGTGACTGCTAGGAAACGCAATGTAACTGTAGGTTTAAATGATATTTTAGGGATTTATTTATGACAGCAGGTTGTTAGATATTTTCCATCTAGAATGTATGTTTGCTGTATGTGTTAATTATGAAAAACTTGATTTGTAGTTATTATACACATTTTAATTCAGGATTTAATAGTTTCTATTCTGTATGTAATGTGGAGTTTTATAGGTTTTTTTTTATTATAAAATAAATTGGAAGATCAAATTGTCTGAATAATTATTATTTCTGTAGTTGTTGACTACTCATAAAAGATTGTCTTTAGTGTGAAGCATTTTGACATTTTATTTTGTAACAATAATAGGAAAATCATTTAACTCTGATTGTTTTAGGTTTTTTTAGTGCAAGTCTTCTCTTTTATTGTAGTAAATTATCTGGTGTGGGCTATTTGATGAATGGTGATGATGTGAGAAATTCATCATCTGTTGAACCTCACAACACTGTACAAGATCTTCGTCTGGAGAAAGCAAAACTTTCTAAGGAAATAAAAGGTAATTATAAAGCTATTGGCATGTGAGGTAAAGTTATTTTCATACTTGTCTTTTTTTTTTTTTTGTGAGGGATACTTACATATAAATTTTACTTGTTTATATATTTTGTAGCAATTTTTGATTTATTTTTGTATGTCATTTCCAAAATGTATTGCAGATTATATTCAATTACTTATAAATGTAAACAATGTATACAGTTTACTGTTTTTACAGTGTAAGACAAAGATACTTCTCAAAATAAAAAGAGGGGATAAAGGTTGCATCTGTTTAAAGTGAAAATACACTATTTTTATTACATATATTTTGAATAGTGATTAAAAATGTAGCTAATTTATTTATTTTAAATAGTAAAGACTTCATAGAAATTAGATATACTGGTATAGCAGATTATATTTTCCAGTGATTATACCAAGTAGTCACTTTTCATTAAAAATAGAATGCTTACTTCATACATATCTTCTTGTTTGCAACATTTTTATATTGATTTGTTTTAACTGGCTTAGAATTGACATTAGAGCTACAGAGAAACAAACACAGTTCATCGAGGTTCAAGAAAGAACTGGAAGTACTTGGACAAGAGGATTTCTTAGATGGAGAAATGTCAAGTTACATGAAGGAACTAGAAAAAAATATGCACCAGATTAAAATCGAAAATGAGGATCTGCAAAAGGTACGTACATATTGATTGGTTATATCACTTTTACTATCTTGGAGTTCTTTTCATGAAGAAAAGAAACTTGAAAAATAATAAGATAATACAACCAAATCACATTTTACTTAACAATAAAGTTTGAATCATCCAATGTTGCTAGAACTTAAGGTTTAAAGATAAGACAAGAATGAAAAACCAGTTTATTTGCTGATTATTTTGTGAAGTTATATATCTGAAGTCAAATAACAAGTATAAAAATAAATAATTCATTACTGTTAGACAGAGAAGGAAAGAAAGAAAAAAAAATTAACATTCACTACAAACAGAGTACTTTGGCTGGGATTAGGATAAGTTAGAAATGAGTAATTAGTGGAGATGATGAATTTTTTAATGTATGCCTTTATCATTGTTTTATAATTAAACACAGTTTGAAGTTATTTAAAGTAAAACAAAATACATTTCTGAAAATGATTTCTAAATTTATAATACAAACTAGCTGTCAGAATTCACAAATTAATGCTACTTTTCATATTAAAAATTAGAAAATATTTATGAGAAGTAATTATAGGTGTTAAAAAATTGATTATTTAAATATTAATATTTATAAAAAAAAAACATTCAAACTATAGTTTTTTTACCGAAAGCTTAATGCCCATTATGTTGTGGTCAGTGTTGCTGGCTGAATGTATTGTTGGAGACTCAAAATCAGTGGATAAGATTGTTTTGCTCCTCATTTGTATATTGGACAAATGATCAAAATATGACAAGAAACAGGTTACTAATACTAACAGTAATGAATGTTTATTAGTAAGTGATTGAACAACATGCTTACTATAACTTTTTAAAATAAAGAGCCTTACAGTTTCAAATCACATGTACAAGATTTTTCAGCAACAACCCCTAAACATTTTAATGGAACAGCCCAAATAGTGAATGTAGTTTTAAATTGCTGTTACTAAAGCTTCGATGTTTGTCTCCATCATGTTAAACTCATCATCAGAATCTTTAT
Source organism: Limulus polyphemus (assembly GCF_000517525.1). Taxonomy (NCBI): domain Eukaryota; kingdom Metazoa; phylum Arthropoda; class Merostomata; order Xiphosura; family Limulidae; genus Limulus; species Limulus polyphemus. The sequence continues at coordinate 211,909 of NW_013666159.1, forward strand.
CACCACAGTTATTGTCATATTTTGGTTCACTGTTAGATTCTGAATCTAGGTGAGAAGCTACACTGTGTCAAGGGTTTACTGTGGTAGCTTACCCTACATCAGGCTCTGTAGCAGTTCTTGAGGTTTTTTGATGATCTTTATTCAATATCAGCAGGTCTTTTGGACATCAAACCATTCTACAACCACGCTTTGATAGCATGGTGCACTCATGAGCTGAACCATTAGCAGTTCCCATTGGTCATCATACAATGATCTTGGTTATCTTCATTTGAGAGAACTCTCTCTCATTTTCTACCAGGCTAGTGGGACCTACAGAATGGTGCTGAATTGCTTACCATATTGCAGCTTCACCATTAACCAACTCAGTATGAGTACCTTCATCTTGAATCTGAAAGTACAACAACATGTAAAGTTTGTAATTATAACATACATTTACCTGATATCAATATATCACCAGAAATGTTTTTAAAATATTTTGCAAACAGATGTCACTGGGCTGTGGTTTGCACAACACTTTACTAATTTCATAGCATTTTCTTTTTTCTCTCAGTTCAATCAATCAGTGCACGTGATTAGACTCAAACTGGACCAAAGGCAGTTACTTCAGGCAATACTATCAAGTAGTTGTTGATATTGTGATCGTTAGCATGCACTTGTTGCTGTGAAAGTAAATAAATATACACTGGTGCCTCGATTATCTGTGCTGGTCCAGGAAAAGCAAAATATTGTGGACAACAGAAACAGTGGATAATTGAGACACTAGTGTATCTCGTTAGTTATCCCATTGTTTAATCTAAATAAAATTTTTCAATATATTTAAGTTCCAAATTGTTTCAAATTGTAATTTTTTACAGTTTTTTAATCACATTATCATGAAAAACTATAAATGTCGTCTCACAGTCGGTCGATCATGCTCAACTACTCTGAATTTAGTTACATGAGTCCAATTCCTCTTTTTTTTCTCCTATAATTCTTCCTCTTTTGATTGCCATTCCAATTTTATTGAATTTAATTGCTAATATAGGTGTAAATAGCTCCTAAATTTTGGTACTTTTTCTGCTATAGACACAGAAATGCAATTGCACCCTATCAACACCTATGAAAAATACATCAAAAATTAGGGCAAATCTATGCTTGTGAATTATTATAAAAAAAAACCTTTGTTAAACAGATTGAAGGTACCAATAATCTTTAGGGAATAGGACAATGCATAACTGGGCGACACAACCTTAACATACATCTGTGGTTAAAGGACACCTGCCATGCAGCATAGAAGAGTGGATTACAACTGAAATTGAGTGAAATCTCTAAGAAATCTTAATGTGTATTTTGTGTGTTTTTGTATAGTATTTTTTAATCACTAATCAAATAAAGTTAACTTAGCTACAGATATTTTGTATTCCTGTCTTAACAGCTAAAAATTAAAGAGGCAAGACTACGCTTGAATTGGTCGACTTATGATTTGAATGCATGCCAGATCCTGCACATGAAAACCCTAGATATCACACAAAACATGAACATTTGCAACCAAAATTAATTTCTGAGGGACAATTCTTCCAAAACATGTAAATTATTGTTTAGAATTGTAATGATACAATTATTTTGAGAAAATTTGAGGAAAAGAAAAAACATGGATAATTGAGGATCGTGGATAATCGAGGCACTACAGTACAAACAGTAGTGAAATTAAGTCAGGCACACATGGCTCCTGAATTTTTTTGCTGGATCCAAGATCTGAAAATATTTGTCGCAGCCTGCATCATAATAAGTCAATATGATATGATAATCAATGACTTTAATACAAATAAATGTTAGCAGGTATTAAATGTGCCTATCATCTTTTTTATAGGATAATCAGATATGCCTTTCATACATTTATGTATTTTAATGAAAAAATTTAAGTATCTAATAATTTACAATTTTTTATATAGTACTTCCAACAAAGCCTTGCTTTTACATTAGCATTTATGTATCTTGTAATTCATGAAGCTGGTCACATGAGGCTTGGAGGTAGCAGCAATGAGACCATGCATAGGATCTGTGCACCTACCACTTCAACACCTGTATATGTTCTGGCATCATTCTAGAAGCTATTCAGCTTGGGACCATTTTTGTTCTCGTAAATAGCCAAGGTTGCTATAGTTGCATTAAAGCAGTCTTGTGTGCTTGCAAGGGGTTGCTTTGTATAGCCAACAACAATTCTTGCAGGGGCTTCAGTAGATCCAGCAGTAAAGTAGAAAAGCCATTATGTCAAAACATTTTATTTGCCTTAAGAAGCCATTTGCTTTGGTCCTGGCTTCAGCTATGTTTTTTTGCTGCTGAATGACATCTTTAAATTGGTTGAAAACTGGCTGATACACATGCATCTATATGGATGTATATGTGCTTTAATTTTATAAGGCCTAGGCCTCTATTTGTATTTTATTTTAATCAATTTAAATTTGGTTAGATCCATTGGAGTCAAATCTTTATGATTTTATTTAATGTATTTATGTTGCATGCACATGTCCGTGGGCTGTGGTACATTCCTTTCCAAAACAGAAGTGAATTACTCTCTCATCTTCCAGCTGGATCAGTGCACTGCCTCAGTTCCTACCATACCCAGGCTGAGCACTTGGCATGCATTCACTAAGTCATGGCAATGCATGCCCGCTGGGGTAGCTATTCACTCAAACGGTTTGATGTGCTGACTTCCAGGAAAACTTTTTCATTGAAATTCTGTAACCAATATTAATCAATGCCTTCAGATTAATGTAGAAAAAATATGATGAAGAATTTATAAATATGCGTAAGCATTGTAAGCCTATAGTTGTAATTGTAGATTCTGTATTTTATCTTTTAGTGTTTCTTAGCCATGGTCTTCCTTTAGTTTTCTTCTGGAGGAACTTTCTATCTTTTCTCTATTCATACTGTTTCTTGATGCAGGTTCAGTTGCATGCTTAGCAGGGGCCTTATGGTCCAATGAAGTATACAAATTTCTCCATGAGCCTACCACTTTGGCTTGATGCCTTGACTTGTACACAATTTTCATAGATGTGAAATAGCCACTGCCATTGGCTGGGAGCTACTGCTCCCCGTGAAAAGTTTTATGAGTCTATATTATAATAATTATCAAGATTTTATTGGTGAGTACCTGACAATGAAGGGTTTTATGTGTATTTCACCATCAAAATAAATGTTTGTCTTTTTTGCCTAATAATTGTTTATTATTTGTAATAACACTTAAGACTCTTTAATTAATCTGCACATTAATATCTAGCAGTTTTTTTATATATTTTTTTTTACTGGATTAACCCTATTTGTGCATGTCACAAGGTTTTAGTGGCTTACAATCAAAATTTTATTAAACTACCTTTGTTGATGTTATACTAGTTAGTAGAGCATAAAATCATAGCTAATAATCCATATTTTAATTGTATATAAGTTTTAAGTTCTTAATTTTATAAGACAATATTAAAAAAATCCTGACTTTTCCCTTGTGTGAGAAATGTGACATATTTTCTCTAGGCATCCCGTTCTCTATTTTATTCACTACCCATCCAATAAGCATGAAATTTAACGTGAGTTACTTACTATAAAATCGTCATTGCTTGGACAAACCATAATTTTTATAGCCTTCAATCTTGTTTGGTTACAGAGCCATCAAATACAATATGAGACCCCTCTTGCCACACCCACCTGTCACATCCTCTCTTTCAGGATTTTTTAAAATAGTTCTCTCTTGTAATACTATATTATGTATAAATAATAGAAAGCTAAGGTTTTCATGTATCAAATGATGAATTATATTCTATCGTTTTCTGAACAGAAAATTGTCATTTTCTCTGTTAGTACAAGCTTCGTTCCCACGAAGAGGATAATGATTACCTTGGACGAATTTGTAACAGCTCTTGTCGCCTAGTTAGAAAGCCAGAAAAAATTGTAAGTAGTCATTA
>NW_013666159.1:215988-231937 GCF_000517525.1 Limulus polyphemus
ACTTTATTTCTTATTTTTCATGTTTATTCTTTATCTATTATTATAAAAGTAACATAAATTGTAAAAATAGGTATCTCTTTAGGTTAGTTCATGGGTGTATCATACATGACTGTAAGAATCTGCAAATCTTCCTTTTAAAATATGTACTAGCAATTTTTTTAGTGCCTGCTAAGTGTTACTACAAACTGCAACACTGCAATTTATTAGTGTTAATTTTGAGACCTGCACAGTAACTTCATCTCTTCAAAAGCAAAAGGTTTGTATATCTAGTATACTAAAGGACAGTTTTTACCAGTTACTTACAGATGAAATGAGAGAGACAACATATGATGTTGAAGTCTAAACAAAATAAATTGCTATTTCAATGTAGAAATGCTGGGGACAGGAAGCTGATCAGTTTTAGTTGGACTATTTCAACTTGTGGTAGAGGTTGAACTTAAATAGAATAAAAACTGTATTTAGATGAACAGTTAAGTTACTGACTATGTTGAAGGAGAAGCAAAACAAATAATACAATCAACAGGTTGAAGAACATAATAAAATGAAGATGGGACTTCTACAGCATGTCTTGGATCCCTCGAAACATCAATTATCTTGCCCAAACATCAGATGAATCTACTCCTAAAGTGCTAAAACTACAGTTGCAATACTGTCTGTAGTTTACTAATTAGAAAACAGGAACCAGACTAAGAAAATATCTCTGATTCATCTGGCAGTTGCAGAGTACTCTTCTGTGTGAAAGGTAAAGTACAATACAATGCAATGCAACTATCTCAAGAAACAGCAGATGAATTCCTTGACTGGACCTACCACAAAAAGTAACACTTCAGGCTGAATTTGCACACAACCTCAACCAGGTTTAATATATTCCAAAATAGAACTTATAAAAAAAATTTAAAATTCAGCAGAAATAATATATACAGTAAGAGAGTAAGGTTTCTATTATTTGTATAGTGCCCTTGTCCACAATTGAGATCGGACCATATGTATTTTCATTGTGTAAAGCATTTTCAGCAGTACTTTTGTGTTTTGCTGTTGCTGATATCTTTTATTCAGTATATTTAATTTTCCATTGGTACATTTGTATCCTTATTTTGTAATTTATGTTGAAATCAACTTCATTGTCAGTGTTACTTTCATATGAAGGTATTGTTGCCTTTTGTTTATTACCATTTCTTTCCTTACAGTTTATGGTAAGAATACTCTGTTACATGCTGTGACATCTTTTGGTTACTACCCTTGGGCAATCACTTATTACCCAATAGCATTGCTGTTATTTGATATATTTTCAGTTATAAAGAAGATCTTGACAGAATAATCATCTTACCTTTTGACTGTGAACAGTAAAAAATGATCTGTGGAAATTCCTTGAAAGATTTACTGGAATATAATATTGTCCAAGGCTGACAGTTATGTCTGCTTCCATTATAGCACAATTAGTTGTTATTTAACTCTAATATATTTACAATTGTAAAATAAATTTTATGAAAAAACTGTAATTATTTAAGTACTATTGATTTTGAATATAAAACAAATAATATCTTTTAGAAAATTATAGTAGAAGACTAGACTTTTTTGGTTATTATTCTTTTAAAAAAAATTAAAAAGAATGATATTCTGGTGAGGATTTAATGTCACTGCTTTTCATTATTTCTACAGGAGCTTACGGAAACAAAAGAAAAGTTAAAGCAGCAGGCGAAAGAGCTGAAAGATACTATAACTCAGAGAAAATCTGCTCTGTCTGATTTCACAGATGTTAGTGACAAGTAAGTATTTGTTATATGGTACAAATGAGTTGTAGCATTGTGTAGTAGTTGTAGTTCTGTCATTCATTAACTGGAGTTTGCAATACCACTGGAGGTAATAAGAATACTTTATGAACCCTTTCCAGTCCTGTATCTTGGGTTTTTACAGGAGTAAAATAACAAAACATAATGTCTTAGGACAACAAGGGACATATTGGTCATTCTTGGCTGTCCCATCCTCTAAACTAAACTAAAGTTATAAAATGAATACATTTTGAAAAAAAATCGTAAAGCTAGCCCTAATCATTCATATAATTGTCAATTTTTCTTATAAACTTACTTATATTTACTGCATCCACAACATCCGAAGGTAACCCATTCTAAAGGTCTTAATTGAAGATGACTCCTACCCTGCCAAAATTTATATTTGTGTCCCCTAGTCCTATTATTCTTGCCATTGAGTGTGAGAAAAGATGATACATCAACACTATCAATTCCCTTTACAATCTTAAACACCTCAATCAGCTCTCCTCTTACTCCTTTGTTTTCAAGAGAGAACAATTTGAGGGATCTCAACTTCTCCTCTTATGATAACCCCATTATCCCAGGCACCATTCTCTTAACCCTACCCTGGACCTTTTTTAACAATTCAATGTCCTTCCTAAAGTAAGGAGCCCAAGACTGAACACAATACTCCAGTGATCTATACAATTGAATTCTACCCTCTTTAAACTTGTATTCAATATTTCTGTAGATAGAACCTAAAGTCCTATTTGCCCTACTGCTAGCAGCACCACACTGCTTGGATGGTGTAAGAGACTGATCTACCATTACATCAAGATCTCTTTCTTTCTTGACACTGTTAAGGTTATTACCATCCAAAGTATACATGTACTTATAATTCAAATTATGATAACCCACATGCATTATTTTGCATTTATTATAATTAAAACCCATTTGCTATTTATTTGCCCAATTCACTAAATGATCTAAATTTTTTTGTAAATCATTAGCATTTTCTTCACTGCTACAACACCCAAGACCTTAATATCAGCTGCAAATTTAAGTAACATTGACCATTCCTTTATCTATGTCAGTGGTGTAAATCAAAAAAAGAGCAAAGGTCCTAAGACTGAGCCCTGAGGTACCACACTTGTAACATTAATCCAGTTTGACTGAACTCCATTTGTAACAACCCTCTGCTTTCTTTCATCCAGCCACTCTTCTATCCAATTAGCTAAGTTATCCCCCACACCTGTAGAGATATTTTTCATGTGGCACCTTGTCAAATGCTATCTGCAAACCCAGGTACACCAAATCTACACTCTTACCCTCATCTACATAAGCAGTAAACTTTTCAAAGAATGTCAAAAGATTTTTAAGGCAAGATTTTCCCTTAGTGAAACTAGGTTGACTATCCAATAAAATTTTAAACTTTGTTAAATGACTTTGCAAAACATGTTTTATCAGTCTTTCCAAAACTTTTTTCACAGCTGATGAAGATTAATGGGCCTATAATTATTGGGACAATTTCTATCACCTCCCTTGAAAAGAGGAATGGCATTAACCAACTTCCAATCATCTGGTACCTGCCTACTCTACAAGGACTTACAAAAAATAGTAGCAAATGGCTCAAATATCCAGTCCTTAACCTCCTTCAAAACCCTCAAGGAAATATTATCTGGCCCAATTTTTTCTTAACAAGTTCAGAATTAATGCAATCATATTGTCTTACCTTGTTTCCATCTATCAACTGTTCAAGATGAGGAATATTACTGAAATCTTCATTAGTAAAAACTGAAGAAAAAGCAGAATATAATAATTTAGCCATCACTTAATCATCAGATATGAGCCTTCCTTTATCATCCTTCAAGGGTCCTACCCCCTTCCTAACACTTTGTTTACCTTTAATGTGCTTAAAGAAATCCTTACTATTAATTTTTACATTTTCAGTCAACCTTTTATCATACATCATTTTTCTTTAAATTTTGATATTTTTCTTTAATTTCCTCTCTCAACCTGGTTTTTGCTTGCAGCTACACTTTTCTTTCTAAAAGGAATATGTTTATCTTGATTATTTGAAAATTTTCCACAATTGATCAGTGTCTCCAAATAACTCGGCTGCTCAATTCACAACAGACAATTCTTCTTGCATTCCTTCCAAATTTGTAACCAAAATATCATTATTCCTTATCTCCATATGCAGCAAACCTAATAGAGCAATGATAACTTGCACCCAAATATTCTCCAATTTCCACCCTCTGTATTAGAAGTTAACAATATATCTAAAATAACATTGTTTCTAGTAGGTTCTCTAAATAATTGTTGAAGAAAGCTGCCTTGAACAGTTTCCAAAAATCTTTCTCCTTCATGGTTTGACTAGAATTTCCCAATCTATATGTCTGAAATTAAAATCGCCCATAATTATGGCTTCATTAACAGCTGAAATCGTAATCTCATTGTAAAGTTTCTCCCTAATTTCACCAGTCTCATTTAGTGGTTTGTAACAAATTCTCTTTAAAAGCCTTTTTCCTTTATATCCACTAATAGAAACCCAAATGGATTCAATCTCCTTGCCAGTCTCGTTGATATTCTCAACTTCAACAGGATGTAACTCACATTTTACATATAAAGCCACTCCTCTTTTTCCCATTTAATACTCTATCCCTATTAAATAGCCTGTAACCGTGTATTTCAAAGAAGTTTCTGTCATCAAAATCATCTACATTTTACCATGTTTCAGTTATTCCCATTATATTAACATACTCTGTTCCTACCACTTCCCTAAAGTCACATATTTTATTTCTTATACTTCTAACATTACAATAGTAACCATTAAGCCTGTCCTTAGAATGACTTCTATCTCTACATCTTTTTTTTATTTTATTTGCATTTAGTCAGTGCTGGTAATCACCACTGTCTAGTTCTAGTTTAAATCTTCCTTTACAGCTGAGTTAATAGCCCTTGCAAATAAGCCAGACCCTACCCTATTTAAATGTAAACCATCTATTCCAAAAAGTTCCATTCTCCTGTTGAACTGATCTCACAAGTCCAACCAACCTATTTGCTTATTTTTACATATCAACCTAAGCCTAACGTTTAGCCCTAATGACCTACTCATAATTTCCTCCCTACAATTAATTCTTGACAGTATCCCTGACACAAGTTATGTCCCTTTTCTTTATCAACCTTTTGTACTTATTAATTAACTCCTCTGACCAACCACAAAAAAACAAAAAAAAAACTACATCATTGCTAGCCCTCTTTATTATATCTTTTTCTTTGTCAGTTGTATCCTCAACATGTGCCCCTGGGTAGCATGATCTAAATCTTCCTGTTTACACCACAGACTATCCTATCCACATGCCTTGTCAAGGAATCACTTAAAACGTCCTTAAGTTTATCATCCACATCCTTTTCTGACCCTTTTGTTTTCCTTTCCTTCAATAGTTCCTCATCTGCACAAGCCAAGAGCTGAAATTTGGTGTTCAATAGAATGGGCTCATAATAGTTAAATCCACTACTTTTAGTTTCAACTTTAATAGTACTCTTTCTAACTTTCTGAAAGTCATTGTTAGCTGATGTATCCCTTGCATGTTTCTCTTTAAATCTTGCTGCTATTTCCTACAGTTTATCCTTCTTTTTATCTATTGCCTCTACTTTAATTAGGATAGCCTCCAACTTCTCCTCTAACCTACAAAATTTACATATAAATTGTTCATCTTCAGTACTAGTACTAGCTTCCTTAAAAGTACATACTAGTCCCGATTTCCCAAATAAAATCCATTCCTTGCACCCATCACACCTAACAAACTGTGAATGCTCAACTCCGACACTAGTCTTAACCATTGTATTTATAGCCTGGAAACAAATACTAAATGTAAATACCAGTAGCCTATTGCCAACACTGTTAAACCTAATGTTTTAGAATCACGTATATTAGTTTTTTTATCATTACTTTATGTTCACACTCAATTAAGTAAGTTTACCTTTAATTTTATAGAAGTAACAAATAACTAGTATTTACTTTATATTATGTTAATGTACCAATAATATTAATAGTAATAATACAATGTATTTAGCCTGATTTATAACTTATATATATACACTGAATTTGAACTAAGGGATCTAGACTAGTCAAGTAAATAAGATAATCTTTAACTAGTCTTTAGATTGTATTTGTTTAATAAAACAATATATTTTACCTGTGTTACAATTTATCAGTGAAATTAATTACAGCTAAACCTAAAAGTACCGTTACACATCGTAAGCCTAATCTAATGTTGTACTGCACATTACACCAATAAGTTCTAATTTAAATCTTTAACTCTACTATTTTTATTTCCCAATCTCACTAAATCTAGTTATTCTTTTATTATTCAACCCAAATTACTACAAATGATAACATTAAATAATATTCAAAAATCTGTAACAGTATAACAACTTATCTTTCAAATGTCTTCTCTTCTGTAGTGCTCTCTGGTAATGTAGACTTTTGAAAGATTATGATTCATCTCTTACCTTGAATTAGCTCAGAAAAAAAAAGTATAATTCACAAGTTGAAAGTTCAAGTTTTCTGTGCATATAAATTTTATTAACATTATTATTTTTTGGATAAAGTAATTAAGAAAATATAATCTTTTAGCTGTAACATTTGATTTTTGCTCCTTGTTTTAATTAATAGTAAGTTGCTGGAAATCTAAAAATTTCTCACTTATGCAGATAAAACTTGTCAGCATACAAAACAAAGCCAGAAATCTGTAAATTTTGCATATGTTTTTTACTTATTGAAAGTACAAATCATTTGAAAACTGATTGTAAGAAGTTGATGTCAAAAATTGAAATCAAACTTTTCACTTTTTACAGTTTTCAAATTTTTGAAACTAATAAAATAGTAAATACATCATCTGAAACTTAGGATTATTTTCTTCACGTTTGTTTGCCATATAACTCCTTTCATTCATCGTGTATACATACAAGATAAATGGTTTTCAAACTTTACGAATCCATGGAATACTCTATTTCATTCCTTCCACCGTGGAACTGTGACCCTTATTCCACCCTTAAAGCTTAGGACCGATTTTGCAACCATTTTGTTCTTGTTATAGTTTTCATGCTATAACTTTTAAATTAATAAGTGTATGTTAATGAAATTTGGCAGATTATCAGTAAACATTACAAGGATTTCATATGCAAAATATCAATTTTTTTATTAAGCAATGTTAATCTTTTGCCTTTTTTTTCTTTTTACATATTGGATAGGCAACATGCAAAATAATTTAAATTTTAAAATTAAAAATACTGAAAATCAGAAAATTTTCAAATTTCACATGCAAATCTTTATATAATCCAACTAGTTATCAAACGTTTCTTGATAAAAAAAAAAAAAAACCTTTTTTTTTCCTGTTATTTTCACTAATGAATCTCTGTATGAGTTCGGTAGATTTAATCACTTGTAATCACTATAAAAAAATTAGGAAACAAATATAAATTATGCCTCTCTCATTCTAGAATGACAACAAATACATAGAATACAGTTTGCAAACCACTGCACTAGATTGTGAATCCAAAACATTTCTTACTATGTTTTAAGTCAAATCGAGACCATGCCCGATTTCTGTCTTGCAGGTTACTAATGATGTTTTCTATTATTTTTTTGCCACTGTTAGGTGATAAATTCATGAATTAACTTAAGTTCCTTCCATGTTTATGTTTATTATATTGAAGTAATTGCTTTGGCAATTAAGTTGCTAAACACAAAAACCATAGCTTTTGTAATTTGAGACAATGACAGCTTCATTATTTTGTATGAAGCCTTCAAGTGAAGTTAAGAGATTGTGACAGGTTGTCATCTTTCTTGAACAGATGTACAAAAGTTAATAAAAGGAGACATAGATAAGTTTTATGTATAAGATAAGAGTATGATAAATACTATATTTCATTTCATTTCAATGTTTTAGATGATATTTTATTGCACTATTTTTTTCCAGAAAGTAGCCTAGCACATAATGTGGTTAGTTCTACCATAGTATATGTATGAAAATTTTCTTTAAGGTCAATGATTATGTAGGTTATGTAATAGCATGATAAGTTGCTATTTGCTCATACATTGTAAAAGTCAAGTGTTTATTTTAAAAGATTCCATAGTTATTATGCCATGTGTTTTAAGTTTGTGTTTCAAATATGGTGACTTTTATAAGTTAATTTTTATTATTGCAAGCTCAGAAGTGATTATATACCTGTTACAGAGCTTTAAATGGTTAATAGGCTGTATGTAAATAACTGTTTCTATTCTCCTGAATCATTGGTTAAAAAAACAAGAAATGACAAACAAATGTTGAAACGAAATATTTATGAAAGCTAGTAATGGAAAAAGAAAATATTATAAAGTCGGTTATTCACTTTTACAAAGCATGTCCTTACAGTTAGAGAGCTTGACTCGCAATCAATGGGTTGAGGGATTGAAGCCTTTTCTGAACACTTTCAGCTATGGGGATTTTATGAGATGGTCAATTCCTCTCTTCTTTGGTAAAGAGTAACCCAAGAGTTGGCAGTAGGTGGTGTTGACTAGCTGTCTTCTCTCTAGTTTGTGACTTAAAAATTAAGGACAGCTAGTATAGATAGCACTTGAATAACTTTGTGAAAAATTCAAGAATGAAATAAACAAATACTTTTATTATTGAGACACTTAAAGTCAAAACAAAAAAAAACCTTCATTCAACTGGAATTGCAAGCAGAATCTGTTCCAAACAAAATTTAGATTCTAATATTGTATTACGTGTGGTAAAATAATTGTCCCTGTGAAATCTGACTTAATTAAATGTTCAAGAAAGAAATATCACTTTTATCTTGATATGCATTATAATAAAAGTTGCATTCAGTGGATGTGAAACGAAATGTAATTAATTTTTATTACACTTTACTCAATTTCTTACTTTGGTGGTAATTAACACATGAGTGACCTGAGTTAGTAGGTAATTTTTTTTTACATTGAGAAATTAATTTTTCAGAATATACAAGGAAATAATTGTGTTAAACTTTCATTTTTATTCAGTATACAATATTGGACAAGGTTCTCATAATTTTTTCATTACTGTATGAAAGTGAAGAGAATATTATTTCTATGTAAAAAGTAATTTAAACATGTGAGTCTTAAAGTAAGTAAGTAAATAAAACATTTTTAATTGCTCTCTTGGGTACTTTTGTTTATTGACAGGCTATCTGAACTTCGAGCTCAGAAACAGAAATTGTCACGTCAGGTTAGAGAGAAGGAGGAGGAGTTAGATAGCACCAAGCAGAAAATTGACAGTTTAAGACAAGACCTAAGGAAAGCTGAGAAATTGAGGAGAGAGGTCAGTTTTGTGTAAATGTGAATACCAGTGAAACGCTGTAATTTTATTTAGTTTTTAGTGCTGTTATTCTTGTTAATGTTTTACAGATAAGCTTGTTGTCCTTGTTTGAGAATTGTCTATTATGATGCTGACAGTGAAATTGCACAAGTTTATTGAGTTGTATGTTGAAAAATGAAAGTTTGTTATTGTAATTCTAAAACTGACTGGCTTGCAATATTTTTTTATCTGTATTATATTGTGATATTAATTAATCAAGCTGTGCAGTGGAGCTGGATGATTAGTGGAACTTCTTATCAGGCTTGTTTATTGATAACATTCAACTGATCAAATATCCTAATGAGATTAATCTGCCTATTTTCAGCTCATTTTATTTTTAAAAGACATTTTCAAACTATCCTTCGTTTAATTTGATAAACATCTTAAGTGCTTCTGCTGGCAAATTTTTATTTAATGATAATCTGAACTGCTTCTGTTTAGCAAATTGTTAATATTGGTACAAAACTTGTCAACATTTTTCGTGTTTTTATAATATGCAGTAATTCTCTCTTCATTGATCTCATGTAAATCAAATAAATTGATAATCAGTTTATGAAAACATTTTGCAATCATTGTTAGTGGTAATAATGTTTTTATTGACAACATATGAACTACAATTACAAACAGAGTAACCAGTCAGCCAGTTTATTTATATATGTTATTTGAATGTGTTAAACCTAAAAATATTATTGAATAAATAAGGATTGGAGTCATCAGAATATTTTACTTACTAAGCCTAACTGAGCTTATCTGATGCCTTCTGATCAAAAAGAAATTCTGTAGCTTTTGACTAGATATAATTTAACACAAACACTTTTATGAATGAATAGAACTTCAAAAGAAACTATAAAAAAAAGGTTTGGACTCTGTTGTTAGTTTTTAAGTCTTCAGAACTTCCCATTTAATGCCTTTGGTCATTGCTACAGGACCTCTGACTAGAAGCTTTCCCTCTAAACCATAAACTACTGCACAACCACTTTCTGCTAGAAAGTGCTAGTTCTTGCTCTAGTCAATCATATTTAAACTTGCTCTATAGCTGTTCCTAAAGCTGTATTTCATTAGTAAATGATTAAACCATGGTGTTATAAAAGGGTGACAATAAAGACCTATACAACAAACAAGCAGAAAAAGATAGGAAAAATGCTTATAAAATCAAGAAATGGGTAATACACTAAAAGGAGTGATAATTTTTAACTTTCTCCACTTAGTTCAGATTTGCATATATTCACAGATGCTTCTCTCTATGGTTGGGGGCATGGGGCTATCAGCAGGAGGCTTTTGGACAATGGTCTCTGGCCAAGAGGTCTTACCATATCAACGTATTGGAGCTGCTGGCAGTACGATGTGCTTTGGATCACTTTCTTCTTCTTGTGTTGAATCAACTTATCATGATCATTTTCAAAAATTCTACAGTGGTGGATTATATCAGTCACCAAGGGGGCACCCATTCTCTTTGTAGTCAAACCTTAGATCTCCTTTTTTGGGGCCTCACACTGGGGGATACGTCTCCTTGCCTGTCATGTTCCAGGTACTTTTAACCACTTGGCAGATTGCCTTTCCAGACCAAATAAAGTTTATTCCATGGTATGGTCTCTTGACCATCAGGTTTTTCCAGTGGCTATGCAATCAGTGGGGTACTCTTCATCTGGATATATTTGCCACTTTTCTTAATACCAAGTTACTACTTTTTTGGTCTCCTGTTCCTCATCCTCAGGCCCTAGCTGTTGATGCTTTCAGCCAGGATTGGACTAACTGGTACCTTTATGTTTATCCTCCCATCTGACTTCTTCCCCAGGTGACATTGATCATCTATGCCACTTTGTGTCAGGTTCTTCTGATTGCTCCTTACTGGCTGGCACAACCTTGGTTTCCTTGTCTCCTCCAGCTCCAAACTGCCCTTCCATTGCCTTTTCCTCTCACTTTATTCCTTCTATGTCAACCTTGGTCGTTGGTCTTTCATCCCGATCTTCCTACCCTCCGTCTTCATGCTTGACAGTTATCAGGTCCCGGGCAAGGAGATCTGGGTGCGTCACTTCCTTTTTAGCACAATCTGTTTGCTTTTCATCTATGGAGGTTTATCACGTAAATGGAACATCTTCTGCTGTTGGTCTTTGAGTCAGGGTTTTTCTCCTTCTCAGCCCACCATTCCTCTTATTACAGATTTCCTCACATGGCTGTTTCATCATGGAGCTTTTGTTTCTTCCACAGCTGGTTATTGAGCAGCCTTATCCCACACCTTCCATTTTCCCCAATGCCATTTGGTGTTTACCTCCCCTATCCACTCCCTATTGGTTGCTTTCCTTCATAGACCTCCTCATCGGGTGGTCCTTCCGGATTCGAATGCCATGTTGTTCTTCACTGCCTTACTCTACCTCCATTTGAACCTTTGTCCTCTTGTTCTTTGTTGCACTTATCCCCTAAGACTTATTTCTTACTACTATTAGCCTGAGGTGGTCGTTGGTCTTGTATATTTGCCATTGACATTTCACGCACTCTGTACCATTCCACATATGTTCTCCTTTATCCGGATTGGTATTTCCACCCCAAAACTTTGGCAACTTGTGAAGGCAATTCTTTCTTCTTGCCAATTTCACTTCCTTCCATATCCTATCATTATTTCTGGTGAGATCCAGATAGACTTCTATGTCCTGTACATGCTCTTTGTTGTTACATTGTCAGCGCGGCTTCTTTCCATGGTTCCTGTTCCCGCCTTTTCATTCCCTGGCAACATTCCTCTATTGGTGACCTTTCCCATTCCACACTTACAAATTGGGTTTGACTTTAGATTTGATTGCCATATCAATTGCACGTTTTGTGCACGTGCTCATTTCATAGATCGGTTTGTACAGTATATCCGTCCTATCTACTTAATTTGAGGTGAAGATAGTGTGGACCCTCCTCCTACCACGTGTCAGAGGTTCTATTCCCGATATTGCTTGGTTTTGGACTGGAGTTGACCAACCGCATATGATCTGTCACACCCTAGCCACTCTACACTTTGGAACACTTCCATTTTTGCTTTCCCCGTATTCCTGTTTGTATATGGTTCTTCTACAGTCTTTTTTTTTATGGGATTGAGCTTGCGATTTACTGTGATTTGGATTCCAACCTAATCTGTTGTCTCTCCCTTTTTGGTTGTGCTCCTTCCACCTTCTGCCCGTATATGTGACACCTATTTCCACACTGGCCGCAGAGTATACCTGGTATAGAAGTGGTGCAGTCTCCCACGTGTGTACCTCTCCCAACAGGGATCACACTTCATTGGGTTTCTTCAGATGCTTTCAACAGATGCTTTTCTATCCCTAGCAATGGTCCATCTGCCTGTTGAATGTGTGATTCTAGCTATGCATGTGAGAGGAGGCAATTTACCATATCCGAAGTTATTTTCTTATACTAAAAATATATTTCCAATAGGTATTTACCTCCTATCATACTTCCCACCCTTCCTCCCCACTGGAAACCATTACTTTTTTTTCCTGCCTAATCTCGAAGTGATAGCTCAGTAGAATTGAATAAAGGGAGTTGCATGTGTCAGGAGGGTGTGTCACTCCTGTTAGTGGATGGTTGTCTCATGATGATTTACATGTGAAACGCAGTTGAACCACTTTGATCGTGGGGTATGTGAGAGTTCAAGGCTTGTGGCATGTGAAAAAAGTTTTGCATATAGAGGGCAGCACTGAATGAAAATAGGCATACATGTGAGTAGAGGTAAGTACTTATTGGAAATATATTTTCAATATAGGAAGATAATAACGTTTAATCCTAAACTGTTGTACATGAAAATGTATAGTAAAGCAGTGTTTTGTTTGAAACCTGTAACAAGCTGAAAAGTATGAAATAGGATTAATAGCATTCCATGGGTTTATCCATCCAACTATCCACAAGGCTACTTACTGTACTATAACTACTGAATTTTTGTGGATGAAAATAAACACATTACTTATGACATTTTTAGAGGACTTTATATATAAAGATAGTAAACTTTGTTAATGTATAAGTACCCTAAGTAATATGTCTTTCATTGTTGGAAATAAAATTTTCAAACCATATTAAAGATGACATTAAATTGGACCAACAATACACTGATGACCATAAAAAAAAAAAGAAACATCAGGGCTCCCTAAATGGATTACATAATTTATACATTTTCATGACCTGGTAGTTAGGGTGCTCGACTCACTACTTGATAGTCGTAAGTTGAAATTCCTGTAACCAAACATACCCAGTTGTAAAAAATTCTTGGCATACAAAAAATACTATCCATTCCCAAACTAGTTGGGGGTAAGGTTGTAAATGGGGGGGAAAAAACGTACATATGTATTAATTGTTGAAAGGTTTCTTTATATGTCATTACACATTAAGCAAATAAAACAAATTTTATATTTATGTAAATATTGTCAATAAAAATTAGGGTAAGTATGTAGAATTTTGTTTGTTTATTTACATTATCAAAATAGAAAATGTTTTTCATGCACTCTGTCAAATCGAGAATTAACTTGATTCCAGTTTTTTTAGTTTTGTATCTTTTCTATAGCAACTATGCAGTTTTTTCGTACTTGTTGCACATTTACTTCCCATAATGCCTTTGGTCATAAGCTGAAGTCCTTGTTTCAATTACACAGCTATCCAAATAGACGTTTAGTTAAAATACTCTAAGAAAGTAGTAATTGTAGTCAAATTTATATGCACCACTCCAAATCTATTTCTTAATAGCATTTAATAGTTCTTTATAATTATCCTTCACTAACATACACCATACGAGTTGTTTATGTGTTTTCAGTACAAACTATCAAAATTCAAGTTAATAAAATAATTTTCAAACAAACTAAACTATATAAATAATATAAAAGATTTTAACTGTAAGGTTTTTGTTTTTATGTTTCACAGTAATATGTAGACATTGTTGAATTTTTAAACTCTAAGTTGTAGTAAAAGAAACTACATTTTTAAATTGTATATACAGTTATATACTATTAACATGTTAATATTATTTATTAGATAAAATAAACCCCAGTTTTCCAAATGTATGAAATTTATTAGTATCTTAGCATTTGTAATTTATCAAATGGTTAAAAGGCTATCATGACTGAGTGGATAAAGAACTCTGTGTTGAGAGGGTTTGCCTCATGATCCAAGTTGCAGGTTTGAGATGTGTCAGTATTTGTTATAACTTATGTTTTAAACATGACACAAACACATTGTAGAAAAAATGAATTTATAGTTTATTGAACACTAAAGAATAGCTACATAGTTTATAAATTACAGTATAACAAAATGTAAAAAAAAGGTGAATTTACACTTCATTTAATACTTAAGTAGCCTAAAAGTTGGTGGGGGTGGGGTGCAGTCAGCTGATTGGCAGTTAAAAATTAGAGACAATGGTAGATAGTCTTTAATAACAGTAGTTTTGCCATACCTGAAAAATAAAAAAACAAGTATAATGCTTCTACTGCTGAAAGGGGCAAACATGTGTAGTGACAATTAGAATCGAAGACCCCTGTTAATCACCAAGCCATCACCACTCAAAGCTTAAAAACTTGAATTATTATTCAAAAAATAATGAGAAAAGCATAATGGCAATATTTGAATACTTGAAAAGTTGGAATAGTCAAGTATAGCAATAACCAAAAACTCTAATTTCAATTACTTTATTATTCTCATGAATCAGGAAAATAACCGAGTAAGCCATATAAACTAGAATTAATAAAAGATAATTGAAGTCATAATGGCACTATTTTATTTACTTGGATAGTTTGACTTATTGGAAAAACTAATTTCAATTAGTAGATTTTTTGTTTCATTAATAATTATTTTATGTGACACTAATCAGTGCCCATAGGTAATAGATTATATCACTTAATTGAGTTAATCGCCCAGCTCTATTATGTAATAGAAAAAATTTTTACCAGTATTTCCTGATGAACAATTAATTATTGATAATAAGTATTATGTATTGCTGATCTGTAAAAATAACCCTAAAACTGGTAGAAGAGTTGTGTGGCATTGTTTAATCTCCATTGTTTCTAATATCTAAGCTTATAAGATATGCAATTTTGGTTGTTGGTAGCTTGAATCTCAGATTGATGATGGAAAAACAGAAACAAACAAAGAGCGAAGAATGAGAGAGCGAACTGAAGAACATTTAAAGGAAATTCAAGCAGAAGTAGAGTCACTGAAAAAGAAACAGACAGGACGACTTGTTACCACAGTGAACAATGAAACCACACAAGAAATTAGCAGGTGAGCTATAATGTTAGTAAATAGGCGAAGATATTCAACATAACGCTTGGAGACAGCTTGAATGGGTAATGAAGAAGAACTTTAATATAATTTTAACATAACAGCAAATGTACAACTAGTTATTAAACACAATATTCCTGTCAACGTCAAATTCTCTCAAAAACCCGGCCCTAAATTAAAATTTTTACTAAACAAAAATTATTTAGAATCACACAATACCAACGTAATTTACAAAATAACATGCAATAACTCCCCAGAATTCTACATCTGAGAAACAGGAAGAAAATTGGAAACCAGATTCACAGAACACAATGAAAAACCATCCCATGTTTTCCACCATTACAACTCAGAAAAACCATAGTATATTTATTAAAAACACTAATTTTAAACAAAGAACCAAACATAAACAACTGAAAAATCAAGGAATCCATCTTAATCGAACAAAATGACCCTACTCTAAACCAACACCCTGGGGTGCCAAGATCTCTTCTAAGTGTTGCAACAGTATCCGGTCGTGTGACCTCTTGTTCCATACTGTATATATATATCTGTGTCAGTGTAAACTACTTGTACCTG
>NW_013666159.1:231970-246537 GCF_000517525.1 Limulus polyphemus
TTTCTTCATTACCCATTCAAGCCGTCTCCAAGCATTATTAGTCTCAAAGTGGGTTCCTCATCATCCAATTTGAATATTTAACATAATTTATAATAGCTAGAATGTTATTAGTATATTCAAAATATGTCACATCTTAATGTGAACTCTTAAATCTATGTTTATAAGGCAATTGGAAGAGATAAAATAAATTAGGACATATTTGTTTATATCAAGTATAGATAAACTTAGCCACTTCTTATCACAGTTTCATCTTTTATTTGGCTGTTAAATAGAATGTTTTGTTTTTATCAAAATTGTAAGTAAGAGCTATTTCCAATGAGAGTTATGTTTGATTAATAATTGGAAATGTGATATTAGCACTGATACTAAAACTATCTAATTAGACAGCAGTTAAATCCATGTTACTTATACTTTATAAAATATTCTGTGCATTGATTCTATCTTGAAAAATCCAGAAATTGAAGTACTGTAATTTGTATGAGTAATATACGGAATCCTTTTTTCAATAGCTTATTGCAGTTTTAAAGAATTATTTTTGTCAATTGTTGTTAACTTCTTAGATTTTGTCCATGTAGCTTGCATGTACTGGATGTTTAGTACAGTTTTTTCCTAATGTTTTGCATCAAATAGCTGTTGTAATATCTTTGAAAAACTTTAAAGATGATATATTTGATCTTCTGCCAATTTGAAACAACACTTAACTTGACCTTTTCCATGAGCTACATGTAGCGTAGTGTCTCATGGTCTTGACGTATGAATAGTATGTGATTTTTTTGATAGATGAGAATAGCAGTTGTCGTTTTTTTAATACTCAGTTTCAGTAGCTTAATGATAGTAAAATTTAGTTTTCAAAATATTGATGGAAGTGTAGGATATAAGTATTTAACGTAACTGTGAGAGAATTGTTTACAGTTGGTGCTTGGTCATATTCATATGTTATCATACCTTTTTTTAGCCATTGTAATGGTACATCAATATCTTTCCTTTACATCTTGTTTGTACTCAAAATAATAAAGCTTAACCTTTGTGAAGTTTGATCACATAATGGATTATTTTTTATAAACCTTCATTGAATTGAATACTCTGGATGAAGGTAGGCAAATATAAGGGTGTAAACCTTTTAAACAAAAAGACAGTAAAACCAATGAATTTTAGAGAAAATTAGTACTCAGTTTTGTTTTCTGTATATAATAATTAAGTTAATTTCTCTGGTACTAAAAGAGTCAAGTGTTAAAGACTGCTAAACTTTCTTGTTAGAAACACCAACCCAATACATTCTATTTAAAAATACTGTATACATTAATTAAATCAATTCAATAAGTGAATTATATTTAGTAAAGTAGGTGTAAATTAATCACTCACAGTACGATTTGAAAGTATAAGCATTATAGTTGAAAATATTATATGCAAAATATGTCTTAATGAACTTTAAACTTTAGTGACAGGTTTAAATTGAGTTTAATGTAATTTTTTCCATACCAGTTATTCACCTTGAACAAGTGAAATTATTTAGCAAATATTCAGTAAAATTTGTAGAATATAGTTGATTGTTTAAAGTTTATACTGTAAAGAAACCAACAGTAATAGGTTTTGAAATTTTGTTAAGGTTAGGCACTTTTTATAAACAGGAAAATTTGATATCCATATACACACTTTTAAAGACCCATTTTTTACATAAATTGCCCTAGAACTTGTAAAAAAATTACATAAAATATAAAAGTATACAGATAGAAACAACAATAGTTTATATTGTTTAATCACAATTATGTTTTTAATTTTCTACTTAGTGATTCACAAAAAAATTCACACTAATTTTGATAACAAATGGCAATGAAGTCCAGAAATACGGTCTAAACAACTATCGTAATTCAACTGTTTGTGTAGAGCTCATCAGGAATACACAATCTCAACAAACAGCAGAGAAATGCTCTAAATTACTTCTTTCAACAATTTGAATATGATGAATTGTAAAAGACCTAAAACAAATGTATGAACAGGCTTGAAATGGCAAAAAATAAGTTCATGTTGGGTAGTAGTTAGACTACATATCTCCAAAAAATAAAAAAATCAAGCCTTTTATGAGTTGGCTAGTGGTTGTAAAATCTAAGTTAAGGATCTAGTCATTATTTATATCATAAAAAAAAAACATGAATATAGTGTTATTTTTTCATGCATCTTGAAAGACTGAAAAGAAAAAAGATCTATACTTCTTAAGAAACAGTGAGTGTTACATGTTTTAAAAAGTTATAAGATACAAGTATATTTTTTCTCTATTCATACCTTCTGTAGCTCAGACTGTGGTATTCCAAACTATCATATATTTTCAGTGGATGTGTTCTACTGGACTCTTACTTCACATAGCAGATTTTAAGGCAGTCCATTCAGAAATACTTGAGATATAACATCTCCAATTTTAATTGAGTTTCTTTACTTTTTTTTTCTTTGCACCAAAGTACATCATAGAAAAACATACTTAACTTTTATGGATTTTTTTCAAATTTGGTACACTGATAGATCTTTATAACCTACAATTAGAGACTCATTTGGTGTAAATATAAGACACATGTGCAAAGTTATTCAACAAAAACAAAAGTCATGGGAGCTATCTGTCTAACATTTTTATTACAGCTTCACCTAAGAGTAGAAGTGGACAATTTTTAGTTTTTTTATCACTCAGCTTAAAATCGGCTGATTTAGAGCAGCAAAACTATATGGTGAAAGAATGTGCAGATACATAGTATTGGTTAGACCAAGCAAACTAGATTAGAAATTTCTAGCTCAAGTTTTAAAAAGAATCATACGGGTGGATGGTTATTATTGATTATTCATTGCCAACTTTTCAGCACAAATTTACTAAATTTTATGAAATTAACCTAATTAAATAAGGTTTAGCAACACATGATATTAGCTTAAGCAATTAGCATAAATAATGATGCTTGATACGACTGTACTGATTGCTTGGGGGTGATGACAAGAAACTGCTAATCTAAATTCCATGTCGTTAGTATAGAGGAAGCTATTAACAATGTTTTAGAAAGTATAAACTACCAACATATATTTTAAAGAATCTGGTTGGTTCTGTATATGTCTGTTCTGAATAATGGGATTGCAATACTAAGGTTAATGTTGGTTAGTGTCGAGTATTACTTTCTTATCTGGTGTGTATAAGGTGTGAAGTGAAAAAAAGGTGCGGCCCGAAAAGGATTCAGCGTGCAACTTAAAGGAATGAAAACAAAATTGGTGGTCAATTGGTAGCTACACTTATAGCAATGATAAGAATTTTACAGCAAATATTCATTCATTAGTTTGCTAAGCTGTGTATTTTGTTTTACCAATTGGGTCAATGGTAAGTTTATGAAGTAACAAAGCTAAAATCTAGGATTTGAATCTATGTGATGGATAAGAGTGCAAATAGCACAATGTGAAGCTGTGTGCTAAAATACAAACAAACAATAAAATTAATTTAATAATACAGTCTTTGAAACAGCAACTCTTATAAAAAGATGTTTTATGATCCTCAGGTTGAAAGCAGAGTTACAAACAATGAAGCAACAACATGAAGAAGTACTGAGTCAGAAGCAGGCAAGGTTTAAGGCTGATATAAGTAATATGAAGGATTTATTGCAAGAAACTGAGACCACAAATATATCTTTACAAAAAGAGGTATGGAAGGTACTTGAGTTGTATAACTTAAGTGTTTACATTCTATTATTGTTTTTCTTCAGACATTCAGTAACAACAATTTGAGAATGTTTTGTGCAATATTGAATGTTTTCTTAAACAGTGATATCAAAAAATAGCTTATTAATTGGTATTTGAGTTTTCCACAAAAACAAACAGAAAAAGTAATCAAGTTCGTATGGGTCATCATATTTTCAGAGAATAAACAAACTCTTTTTTTTTCTCATAAAATATTTCAGTCTTAACAAAAATGTAGCTTTCACAAAATATGAAATACATCCAGTCCAGCTATATGTACTAATATACTTCTGAAAATATTAACCTCACCCTTGTCTTCAGGGAAAATTAGTTGTTCCAAAAATAAGGCTTATTTGTTTGGATCACATTAGATTTTTAGGACAAAAACCCATTGGCCTTTTCCCAGTTTGTGTGCTAAGTTTATTTGCTTTTCACATATGTTTGTACATTAACCTGAAGTAAATGAAAATTAAAAATTATGTAGATAAGAGGCTAATGTATGTCTATCTGCGAAACTTCTCCCACAGTTTAAGTCCGAGTTGGATGAAACTTTGCATGATTTTATAATATAAGGGGAAGTTCCTAACAAAGTTTCATTACAATTTGGTCTCTTATATATATAATAATAATAAAAAAAATTATTCAGTGCATGTGTACTTTTTTTTTTAAAGAGTCAATTACAGCTTTAAATCGTGCCAAAATAAACAGTTATAAAATAGACCCCTGCTAAAATTTAAAAATTAATAGGACCTTATATTTTATAACATTTTTTCCTAAATCACTTCTTTGATGGAGAAATGGTACTTCTTTCCTTTTTAATAATGTACATATATTATTAACAACAAAATTAATTTATAATAAAACTTCTAAAATAGTGGTAAAGTGCATTTAGTGCAAAATTTCAAAGTGAGACTTCCTAGTGGAGAATCATTGTGATATTTCTGAAGAAAAGTGAATTTTTCTGCTGGAGAATCCAAGCATACGATGTGAATTGAATTGTTCTGTGACCAAAGGAATCACAAGTCCTTCGTACGGAGTTCGTTGCACACAAATTGTCAGGAATTTTGTAGTAACTCAATCTTTGTAAGTTAAACAAAAATTGTTTTACTTCAATGTGTGTGTAAAGTGATCAAAAATGTGACTTATTATTGAGAAAATCTGAAACTTTGAGAAAGAAAATGAAACATCAGGATGCAAGTTATAGAAAGAAAGAGATAGGCTTGCTCAACAAGTTGTATCAAGATCCAGTGAGAAAAACTAGGAATGAACCCAAAATACAGAATCACTTCAAATTACTCGCCAAGATGCAGTTAAAAGAAGTCAGGAGCAATTTCATGACAGAAGAGCACACCATTCAGCTCAGCAAGATCCTGAATGAACAGTGCCCGTAGGATGGCATTTCTGTTAGTAATTGATATACTGCTTTGGGGCAAATAACTTTTGGACCATCTTGTTTTATTACACTTCATTTTTTTACTGAAAGTCATTCTTACAGTTTAGATAAGTATCAAACATCTTACAAAGATCTTGGTTTACTTATTAGTAATAATATTTGTCATTATTACCATTCTAAATCTGTTTTATCCATTGTGATCTCAGAAAAGTTATTTAACTTCCGTTATATTTAAATAACTGTTAGTTTAGCAACAAACATTACATTCAGTCTAACAATACTGCCTTGAATACTAAAATAGTTTCTAACTTTGCTAATAAGCTCATTATTACAGAAAAGCACTGTAGGAATTTCACAATTGAAAATGTTACATTGATGAGATTTCTTTTATTTGGAAGTCCAATATTCAGTGACTTGAAATTTCTCCTTTAAAAAAAACTGATAAGTTTATATTTTGTAATTCCTCTGTCAGATGGTCTATACTGTACAGAAAACCAACCAACAGACCATAGTATCTTCTCAACAAAAATTCACATACTGCTTACAATAGTGCTGGGTGATTAACTTGATTAATAAATGTAATTGGTTACCCATGAGCATCAATTACATGTCATAAAACTAATAAACTAATAATTTTAAAATTAGTGTTTCAGATTATTATTATTTTGGTTGTTCCAACTTTCTAAATAATTGAAATATTAGATATTACTACATTCATTGGCATGATTGTGCCCAATGGTATTCATGCATTCTATTTGTACACACCTCATATTCATATGTGACAGCATGGTAGCTGTTGGCTACACAGCTAACCATAGTGATGCCTGTTGTTCTTGTATGTCTAAATAATAGTGTATCTTTAAGTTAATATATTGCTTATTTATTACAAGTTACTTAGGGTAAGATTGCTTTATTAAAAATAGTTACAGCGAGTTGATATTCATTATTCTTTTATTTGCTCAAAACAACTTGTTTGCTGAATAACTTGCTCAATTAACTACGTTTGTCAGAAGCTACTAGATATGGACTTAAAACAGTTTAGCAGTATGCAATACCATTAAGTTGTTAACCTATTTACATGAATTGGAATTGTGTTTAACTGTCGATATGGGTTCGGTCACCTTGAATGTCCTTGCAACTTTCGAGTAACCGTGAAAGTATCCATACTATAACTTTTAATGTAGCTAGTGTGTCTTCTCAAAAGTTGCAAGATTTTTAGTAAACATTACAAGTTTTTTATACAAAAAAAGTCAGGTAATGTTAAATTTTGGTTTATGCTCACAGGCATAAGTAGTTTAATACAAATTATTGGAATAAATAGAATTCAATATTCTATATAAAAGTACAACACTAGAATGTTAAGTAATTCATTATGTTTTTAGGATGCTAAGTAATTCAGAATGTTGGAACAGAAATTTTTAAATTACAGATTCTAACACTGAAAGAGAAAATAGAGCAGGCCAGATCAGAAAGGTAAAAGTTTTTTAGATTTTACTCTATTTGATTTCATATTTATTCATTTTGTTTTATTGTTATGAAGTTGCATAAACAAATGTTTACTCATATCTTTATTACAACAACCAAAGTTTGAGTTCAAAATTGAAGAATTTGAATTTTGTGTAATGTCCCTAACTGTACTACATGGAGCACCTCATTTTTACAATAGGAAAACAAAAAGTACTGGGTAAGAAGTGAAATCTGTCTTATGCTGTTACATTTAATACTCAGAGTCCATAATATTGTTCCATAGTTATTTTTAGTTCATTCCAAAACTTAGTGTCTGTAGTATTGTGTTGTTTGATTTGGTCATGTTTGTCTTACATGCAAAAACAAATAAAAGGTGAATATAAACAGTTTTCAATAAATTTGATAGATATGTCTTTGAATAAAAGCTGCACATGGTACATTGCAATGTACCAGTAGATATATGTATGATTTTTTAAAGTTTTAATATTATTTATATTTAGTTTATTTTGTAAATAGATTTATAATAATGACTAATCAAGGAAACAATTGAACATTTTGTGACAGTATTTTGCAAGGTTCAATATCAAAAGTATTATTGAATATTTCTGCTTCTTTATCTCTTGATTATATTTGTTAGTTTTTCTATTGTGATGGAATGTTAATCGCACTCCACGTCAATTGTTAAGAGTATCAGTTTTCTTTAATTTGTTCTTTCCAGTGCTGTAGAAATCCAGGAGATAATAAATGACATGAAACAATCTTTTGAACATGAAAAGTTAATTCTTCAGGAAGAGAATAAGAAGCTAACACAAGAAAGAGAGATAGTATGTGTTTTTAGTATGAAAAAATACATTTAGATAATGTATAATTTTGTACATCTCATATATGCTATTTATGATCAGTCCAAACCCAAAAGTTTATTGAGATAATTTTTTCTCTTGTCATCATTGTGCATCAATGTCAATGTTGTACTTAATGCCAGTGTTTACTGTACATTTCTATTTAAACATGCATATTATTTATTTAGCCTAATTTTATTAACTTAAGCACTAAGCATACTGAGATTACAGAAAACAAATTTTAGGGTTCAGATTTTTTACCACCATTAAAAGTTTTGATAGAAGATAATTTTTACTTTTGTTTCTCTCGTGTAGGTGTCACTGGCACCCGCTAGAAAGATTTATGTGTAAATTTCTTATTTGACATTAATGTCAGAAAACAGAAAGAAAACTTGTGCCATAGTTAAAAACTGGATGTGGATTTATATACATGTATGTGTGTGTGTGTGTATATGTATTCTGTGGTCTTTAACTTTTTCTTTTTGGCTTATCATACATTTTACACATTCATTCACAAAACGTAAAATTTAAAGATGTAATACATGTCCTTTGTGTATCTTTTGCTTATTTGTATTTATGGTCACTTCCTGTTTTTTGCACTGAACGATTCAATAACTTTCTGATTTAATGAAAACAACAAATTTATAGCCTGTATAAAATGTAGTCAGTGGAAGATGAGATTCACCAGGTAATAACACTTTCTGCAGTGTAGATTTTGAGATATATTTCAAAATTATTTTTAAAACAATATAATAAAGATGCAGTTATTTATCTCAGGTGGGAGTGAAATTGTTTAAAACTTTGAACACTGAAAGAAAAGAATAAACTTATTATTCTATACATTTACAGTTTTGGTGTTTCTTAAACAAAAAATTTTGTATATTTGTAGTTAACAAAAACTATAAGAAAAGAACAAGAATCAAAGAAAAATCTAGAAGCTGAATTTGCTGAATTAAAGGAAAAGAAAGATGCAATAGCCCAGTGGGAAGCTCAGATTAATGAGATTGTCCAATGGTATGTTTATATATGAGTATGTTTAATGATATATAAGTAGTCTGATCTCAAGGTATGAGTGGAAGCCTAATGAAGTGATTAAATCCTTTAAGAATTGCATTACATCTCCCTATTTGTCAGCACCTAATGTTACCTCTATAACAGTCAGTTACTCTAGGTGAATATGTGAAATGGCAAGGAAGCATTTTCAAACACGGGGTTCCACGTGTGCTTGAAAACATGGAAAGTCATTGAAAATGCATAATTATAAATCTAGGTCTGAAAGGTGTAGTAAACCTGATCAATATTTCTTAGCTTTGAAATGTCATGGGAAAATAGTTTTAACCACATTATTATTGAAATAATACATATTTGTTTTATTTTTCAGTGTATTTTATTCATTGATTGCGTATTCTGTCTTGATAATGATGTAAATATCGTCTCTCATCAAAACGTTTGCAAAGAGCATCATATGAAACTTATTAATGTTTCAAGCAGAAGTAATCCCAATCACATTGATGGTCACAGTTGTAAATAAATTGAGGCTGAAGACAACTCAATTTAGTGTGAAAAACCGTGACTGTTGTTTAATTACTATTTCTGTTTTTTTTTGTTTTTTTTATTTCTTTTTGTTTTAGATTTGACATAGAATGTTCATTTCATTCTCTTTAGTATCACAAACTTGTTTTATACTAAATTAGCAATATGAAAGCATACATTAACTGAAACTTTCTCCATCATGAAACATGAAAATTATAAAAGTTAGAGAATAGATATTAACAGTGCAAATATTCTGGGTTTGTTCTAAATCAGACAAATTTGAGAATAAAGAACTTTGAATAAATGGAAACTCTCTTGCTTCAAGAATAATAAGAATACAGGTTTGAATTTTATTTTTGCTAGATAGAGTACTCAAAAAATACTGTGCTGGAGATGCCCACTGCAAGTAAAAAATTGGCCAGAGCTTGCTTTTTTTTTTATATACTATTATTATTATACTTTTCTAACTTGGCAAGTAAGCCTTTATGTGAATTTCATGAATTTGACATGTATAACAATGATGCAAATTTCAACTTAACTAGCTTTTTGACTAAGCGTAATTCTCAAGAAAATTAAAAGCTGATTTCCCAAGCCCTTCATCTTTAAAATCCATTGTCATGGCAATGATATTCTAAAATTAGGTTGCTGCTCAGTGCTTGTAAGCATGTCATGATCTTATGATTCGGTTATTTATATTACTGTACTGTTATTCTATTTGTAAGCAAGAAAATCTAGAAAGGAGGAAACATTTATATTAGTTATTTTAATATACAGTCTGTCAATTATTTTTTGTCTGGCCCTGGAAGTTTGCCAAAGTTCTTAAAAAAGTTTTGGAAAAATTATGGAATTTCATCTAATTAAAAGTGTATGAACCATGAATGTTACCCATTATACCTGGAATGAGCAATATTTCCATAAAATTTGCTCCTGTTTCTTTAAATATTATGTAGCTACTTGTATATTTTGTTGTGGCTTAGAACATATTGGACATTTAAAACATTTACATATTCTGCTTAGCTTTGAATGCCATATTCTCTTATTTATTTATAATTTTATTAATATATATGTGATTTACTTGTTATTTATTAACAAGGTTTGCTTAAAGGATAAAACATGATTAATTATTTATTGGTTATTAACTGTTCATAATTATTTTGTGTAGATCATGTTTTGGGATTTAGTGATTGTAGTCAATTTTTATACTAGGAGCATGACATTTTTAATTCTAACTCAGTGACATGCTGATCTAAGAGGAAACATTTTTTTGTGAACAAAATGCAGTTTTAATGATAAGAGAAAACTAAGTAACTTTTGTTTTTCTAACAAGTTATTTTTGCTTATTTTAGATTTTATCATGGTAAGTTATTAACTGTAAACTGCATTTTAATGAAAGTGATTATGTTACATTGAAACTTCTGTAATATGTAACTTGTTTCTTGGTATGAATATTTTTCATATTTTATACTTTTTTTTCATATATAGTATGTGTAAGTTTGATGATTCAGTCATATTGCTTCAATGTGTCTTATCTAAAGTGAGAAGTTTAAGTAATATATATTTTCCTGATTTTGATTTTCTAGTGATAGCAATTTAATTATCATTAATGTTATAAAGTGTAATGTAGCAGGTTTAATGCATCATTGTTAAATATCTAATTATTTATCATTGATAAATGTATTGTAATAATATTCAGTTTTGTCTGTCCTGACAAATGCACATGCACCTTACTATTTATATACACATGCATGTGCACTTCATTTCAACAGATGTAAATATACTTTAGTAGATATTTCGTACAACAGTATATTAAAAGCTTATCAAAGTTTATAAAAAGGTCTAATGTTAGATCATAGAATAACATTAAGCTTATTTATTGATAGTATTAAGTTCTGTAAAATTTAGTCCTAATTAAACTAAAGCAAAAAACATACACAAGTTATAGTGTTAATTTATTTCTCTATTGAATATAGGCTGTACTTAATAAAGGCGTAATAAAAATGGATTTATAAATTTTAGTGTCTGCAATTAGAATTCTTTTATATTTTTCTAGCAGTCCTGTATTTAAAGAAGTACTGTTGCAATGAATATACTAATTTGACAGCAAATGTTTTGTAGGTCTCTGTTTGTTTAATGAAAACTTGCACCAGTGATTTAAAAACAGCAATTTTACTTCAACATTTCCATTTTTTTTTTTTTTAGAATGAGCGTGAGTAACAGATATTATAAACTTTATGAGATATCAAAATATTTGTATTTATTCAGGGTGAAAGATGAGAAGGATGCCAGGGGCTACTTACAAACATTGGCTAACAAAATGAGTGAAGAACTAGAATACCTGAAAACCACAGGTGTTCCTCCAACTCCAACAGGCACTGTTGTAAGTTATGTTTGTAAATGATGTTGATGTCAAAGATTACAGAAAATCTTGTGTCTGCTTGTGCAAGTGTGCTATCTTTACCCTAAGGTTAAAACTCTTGTTAAAGGATACATATCTCAGAACTTTGACCATTGTAAAATGTCTTGTGGAATAGAAATGTTATTGACTCTCATCTAGTGTTTGTTACTTTTAATTTAATCTTAAATTCTTTTTGAAAGAAGTTTCAATGCAGCATGTTCATTGTTATTAGAAATAATTTCTTGTTGTGTGTGTGTTTAAGTAATTTTTGTTGTAATCATCAGTGGATGGGACTAATAATTGAAACTGTGTATTTATTGAAATCTTTTGCGTATGTAATTCATTAAAAATTTCAAAATGTCATTACACATGAAAGAATGCTGCTTGTATAGTAAAGCTATTTTTAATTATTTGGTCTATTTTAACCCAAGATAAATTGTATATGCTTTTTTCTTTTTTTTTCAAATATTATGAGCTCTTCAAAACAATGATATACTTTGGTTTGAGGATTGTTACTCTCTAATAACAAGTTTTTGATAAAATGGAAAGTTATTATTTGTTTATTCCAAAATATGTAGGTAGATGTTTCTTGAATACTAAACTATTAATGAAGTTTCTGTAGCTTTTCGTAGACTTAAATATGGCTGAAATTAGCAATGAACTTTATAATAGACTTCCTCTTGTTAGTTTTCTTTTGAATGAAGATCAAAATATTATTCTGAATGGAGAGGAGGGGGGACAGACTAATAAAAATAAAATGTATGTAATTTATAATTGTAGGCTATTTATTAAAACTATACATTAATCAAACTTTTGGATTTTGTTTCCAATATTTATTTGAAGAAAGCTTTGGACTCCTTTACAAAGCCTTGGTTAGACAGGTGTAAATGTTCAGTAGAAGCAATTACCCACACATGAGAAAAAAGTCCAAAAACTTTTAATTTACAACATATTGCTTGTTTACTATATAAATTGTTTATCTAGGAAAAGAACTGGAAAAACCGCAGGTCACAGAAAATGGAAAAAATGGAGATCTTGAACCTACAATCTAATCTCCACAGTGAGATCCAAGCCAAGCAAGCAATTAGCCAAGAGCTGAGCCGTGTCCGAGGAGACTACATGGCACAACAAAAGTAAGTGGATATATGGCATGGAGTTGTTTAATGTAAATTTCAACTTATGTGGTGTATTTCTTAAGAAAAATTGATAATGGTCTTTAATGGTAATATATCAAAAAATGTATTCATAAGTTATATTTTAAAGCAAATATTAAATATAAGGTATTTCAAAATGATTATGTGCTTCTAATTTGTATACATTTTTATTTATTTGCATAAGACAATAAAAAATGTGTATACATTTTCTTGCACATAACAATTATTGAATGATTGTCCATTCCATCTTCCTTATTCATGCTGTCAAGGCTATATAAGATTTAATATTTTAACTATATTAGTCAATTTTACAAAAACTAAAGACTTTATTGTTGGAACTTCTCAGTGCACCCTATTAAGTTGATCTATGTTTTTCTTTTTAACTTTGTACAAAGAACAAATCACGATTGTTTTATTGATAACTATTTGAAAGCTTAGTCACAATTAAGAGAAAGTAATAGTTTCCTGTTTCTAAGTAAAATGTAATATGATTAATACACTCAGATATTCAAGCTTCGAAGTTAATGATTTCTAAGAAATTAATTGAGAAAATTTGCTTTAGCTAATGTATATATTAATATTTGTGTAGAGGTTGATGAGAATACTTTGAAAAGTTTACATACGTGTAATACTTGTATTGACTCTTACATGATGTAAGTTCAGTACATTGTAAAGTTTATGTAAGAGAGTTTGAAGAAACTACTGCATGTATTGTTAATGTTTTTGTGATTAAGTTTTAATATGTTAAGATTATCTGAGAGAGTTTAAAGGAGGTACAACATGTATTGTATATGTTTGTTGGTGTAAGTTTGGTGTAAATTACTAATGCATTGATGTATTTAAGTGTGAGTTTAATACTTTGAAAAGCTAACCCAAGAAGTTTGACTCCAGTTGTTTGTATCAGTAATTATATTTTATTGATATTATTGTAATATTTACTTGAGCTTTATAATTTCTGACATGTGAATTTGTATTTCAGGGAGTTAGAAGAAAGTCGACAGAAGGAAGAAATATACAGGCTGGAAATGCAGAAGAAGGATGTTCGTATAAAAGAACTAGAAATGAAGCTAGATAGACTTGATCTAGGAGATGGATGTAAGTTCAGTATCTTTTACATTTTATTAGTTTTCAGTAATATCCTGATGAAGATTTTACACTGAGGTAACTTGTATGAAACAAGTGACAGAAGATTATAAGAGATAATTAATATGTAAGTTTTGTGATTATTATGTACTGCTTTTTTGTTTAAAAATTTAACTTCTTCATACATTATTTAACCTACAGGTGATTATAAAGAAAACACCATATATCAAATTATTATTTCTTAAAAACTGTTTATCATAAGAAGAATAAAATTGCACCAGAAGCACATTGAGAATTGTATGTTTTATTCAGAAAGATTTGAATTTGTTGCAGAGTGTTTTAGAAACTGCTGCAGAAGTTGTTAAACATGCTTTCTATCATTTTGATTAGCATTCCAAGCCTATCTTAAATACATCATGTACACTGCCATGCATTTTATTGAAATCAACCACCTCGGATAAAAGAGAGGGAGAAAGAAAGAAATCAATGCTAATTTGTGATAAAAGCAATTTAGATATACAATATTTGGTTTTTAAATATCCTGATTATTATAGCCAAACTGTATGAAACTTATGATCCTTAGTGTACTTTTTGTGAAACTTTTATCCTAGCATAAGAAGTTTTTAAAATATAATCATTTTAAATATGAAATTTTATGTGTAATAATCCTGTATATAATGCACATACAAATAATAAGTATGTTTGACATGTGCATAATATAGACAGAATGAATTTTGGTATATTACATAATTCTCACATGGTATAAGAAACAATGAACCTAATTGAAGTGTCATATGAAACACTGATTAACACCCTCCAGTTGTATTAATTTTTAGTTAAATAAGTATTATTGCATATGCTCCTAAATATTACTCTTACTTTTAAATTTTTAGAACAAAAGGATTCCTGTTTTTGTTTACTTTACTTTTTATATTTTCATTATGTGTAATTTTATGCTAGAAAAATGAAATATGTATATATATATATATATATATATATATATA
>NW_013666159.1:246914-257487 GCF_000517525.1 Limulus polyphemus
TATATATATATATATATATATATATATATATAAAAAGAAAGGAATATCTTACAACAAAAACAAATCACATGTTCTTGAGATGCAAGTTGTGTATAAAAAAATAGTTACGATAATGTACATTACAAATTATGTTTACTTCATGTATGCTAGTCATTAAAGAGAACATGAAATGTGCACACACACATATACACTTTATAAAAATAACTTGAGTTTTAAAACAATGTATGTTTATTGCATCACAATAAAGTTTATAATAATTTCAGTCATGTCTTTACTGACCCAGTGTGGGTTACCAATAGAGAAGAATTTCCAACTACACCTGAAATTTGTTCAATTGTTTTTAATTTTTGTGATTTATATAAACTACTTTCTTGCCTCAACATGAATCTGGAAAGTCGCACAGAGTGCCCTCACCTCCTTTCATATGATTTTGTCACTTCATCATGAAATATAACTTCCATGTTACCAAAACCAGTAAGATATCAAAAGCACATTAATTTAAATAAAAAAAGACCTTTTATTGATTATTTTGAAAGTTTATTTCATGTAAAATTGATTTGATGGTGAATTGTAAAAAAGAAAAAAACTGATATTTTAAAAAATTTTGTATTATATAAGTATCTGCAATTTATTAGGAAATTTTATTTCAAAATGACCAAGAGTGAAAGACATGTGCTTTACTTTATAATTTTCTTTAAAATGAGCTTCATATATTGCTTTGGAAAGTATTTAGAAAATAGTACAACCTCAATCTAGACTTATTAGTAACATTAAATATCCACTTTTTTATAGAAATAATATATCTTTCCTGCTTGTCTTCTTTATTTTAGTTTCTATCAGGAAGTTTCTTCATTTAACTGTGTGTGTGTGTTTGTACATTTATGTATATATAGCCTGGGTTGTTATATTAATGCTGACGTATTTGGATAAAAAACATTTTTTATACAAAAATTCAAGGATATTTGTGACAAAGAATTGTTTTTAAATTTTGGTTATTTAAATATTCAGTGTTATTTTTTCCTTTAGTCTTGGATCGTCCATCATCCCAAATGTCCTTCCTGGATCAATTTCTGAAGGATACCTCCTTACGGTTTGGCTGTTCTGACAGTGGCGAGTATGCTGAAGTAGGAGAAGAAACTGATAATGAATTCCACATGCCAACTTCATTCTCTGGAAGCAAGTCTACCGCATCTGAAACAAGCATGGTAAAATATTTTGAATAATATAGAATTGTGGTATGTACAGGAAGCTTTGATTATTTGTTTTTGTTTTTTGTAGTATTAGAAATGGACAACTATTATCAAATGAACATTTGGTATATATTATACAGTTGTATAAATCCCACTGACACTACAATGTGATTACATTTTAAGAAGTCCTAAATTTGTACAGTCTTTTCATCTTATTAAAGTGTAAAACATTTTTCAGGCATTTTATAGACAAAACTGTAATGAGAATTTAAAAGTTGCATTAACTGCCTGTGAGACAATGAGCATGACAAGTTATTTATGTGTAGCTAGTAATTCTGCTGAAGTTTTTCTATGTAACATTAGATTTACATACACATTTACAAGCTTAAGAGACAAATATCAAAAGCATTTCTGGACTGAGAGAAAAACAAAACAGATCAATCAATTTTTTTTTATCCTGATTAAGTAGGTCGATTATTCTTTTGCTGCACATCATAAAATGTTAACACTTTTCACACGGGCTTGGTGAAACCCAATCTGACTGGCCTTGAAACCACAAAATAATTATTACAGTTTCCATACTATCAATTCTAATATGGTACATGTATCTTCATGAAATTTGCACATTTCAGTAAACATTACAAGTCTTGTGTATGCAGAAAATCAAATTTTTTTTAATTAAGTATTTTTACTTAAGATTTGTCCATGAATACATGGAGTCAGAGTGTTTACTGTTCTGAGTGCAAAGTGATTTTCATGTTAAGGTTAAAAATACTTTTCTTCATCTGTAAATTTTCAAATTTGATTTGCATAACCTCTAAAAGTTTTTAATTAAATACCAGAAGTTTTTAAATTAAATATCAGAAGTTTTTTCGGTAAAACTTTATATTTTATCTGCCCTAACTCTATACAGACTCTGTATATTTGAGTGTTCTTGTAACAACCATAACAAAAAGAGAGACATATCTAAATTATTCTTTTTTTCTTTCTAAAATGACTACTGATTTTAACAAGAACCCACAATTGTTTATCATAAATAACTTAAGGCTCATAACAGTATACACCTGTTTATACTTAATTTTATTGTTTTATTGCTCTTTGAGCCATATCAAATGAATAATCCTGCTACACAAATTGTAAATCACTCGAGGAACGAGTTGGTCACATTACCTTATTGAATGAAGTAATGGAGGAGCTGCTTGAAATCATACCTCATGATGAATTTTTATTATTATCATTATTATTTTTCATTATCTAACCCAATAAGTTTCTAATTTTTATATTTTAGTTACTTTTATAACTATAAATAAAGAATATACATGAAAAACCATAAATACAGTACTTACCTTTGCCCTCTTGTTTTTTGGTGTTGGTTGCTGATGAAAATGAAGCCTATCTTTTTGTGCTGATGGTAATAGTACACTAAATAATTTTTATTTACTTAAATAATGCAACTAAGAACACAGAAAAGTGACACACACAAAGCAAACAATGCCGTATAACTATCATAATTTAACTGCCTTAAAATAATTATTTGAGCTTCTCAATCTGAGTACTGTGAGAGAAAATTTCAAACAGAAGACAAAATAGACAGTACGCTGTATTGAAAACAATGTAATATAATACATCATTTGGTAGGTTAAAACTTTGTCTTTGTATTGGTTACAAGTAATAAAGTATAAAACGAGAGAAAACTATTGGCAACTTATGAAAGAGAGGATGTAACAGGTGGGCATGGCAAGTAGGTCTGATTTTCTAGTTTATAACTCCATAAAGAAATAAGATTGAAGGCTTTAAAAATTAGACTTTGCCTTAGTAATATTTATATTATATTGAGTAAGTTATGTTAAATTCTTTACTTCAGAACAAATGTTGTGATTCTGATACTAAGGAAGATGGAGGATTTTTTAAAGATTTCCTTATAAAACTTAAAACTTATATTAAAATTTGATTTATTAACTGTGTTTGGATGCCAAGTTTATTTGTATACAATGATAGTAAAGTAGTTTAAGTTTTGAATGTAACTCTCTAAAAAGTCATGAGGTGTACATTATGACCTACCTGTAGCAAGAAAGCTAAGGTGCTGTTGCAATTCTTAAATTCAACAATCAGCAATTGCCTACCATTGTTCTTTGCTTTACTTGTAAATTTAGTTTGGACTGTCAGTCTGTTACTGGTCAAACCTTCTTCCATATAAATGATATTAAAAAAATTAAGAATTTCCCTTTATGTACAGTGTCTGTCTTATGTTCAGAAAATTTTCCATGTAAAATATTACATTTAAAAAGTTATATTATGCCTTTGCTGAAACAAATGAGACAACTGAATGAAAATTGATGAAGGTGTTTACAGTTTATTAACTAAATGTTCATTTAATTGTCTTTAATTTTTTTTATTATTGTCATCTGTTTTATAGGATCAGCTGTCTGTTAGTCTGTCTCCTGTAGTTGATTCCAGACCAACCATTAGTTCTTTAACTCCTCAGGTATGGCTTTATATATAAGGTGTGGAGTCAGTTGCAGATACGGAAGTAGCAACATTTTAGCAGAGATTAATCTAGTTTTATCTTTCTCCAAACAATCTGCAACTTTTCTTGTTGTATTAAACTAATGAAAGTCAATCAAACTTTCTTAAAAGCAAAATATTATTGTTAATCAATTGGCTATTGTAAAATACTCAAGTTTAGATTTTAATGAAGAAGTTTAAGCATTTTTTCAGAATTGTGTGAACATTTTCAAAGAAGTTAAGTGTTTTTATATAAAGGAAACAATTCTGTGTTAACCCTTTCACAATGAGAGCCCCTTTAAACACTTTTCTGTGCAAGTCACTGTGTTACATTCAAAATTTAATGAAACACTTTTACTATCCATATATATGTGAATGAAATTCGTATTATAATATATGTTATGATTCAAAATTTTGTTTTATCCAAGTTTTAAGTGCTTTATATCAAACAAACCTTTAAAAAACTGCTTAAAACTTCAGATGTATTGTCACGTGACCAATGAGCTATGAAAATTCTTTACCTCTCTGTATCGGCAATAATACAATGGTAGTTGAGTAGAGGTATGTCTAGACTATAAGATTCCTACATAACCTTTTGACTCATTTATTTCAAAGTTCTCTGAAATAATAGTTAAAACAAGTAATAAATTTGTTCAACTCCTGACAGCTGCCATGCCAACCTTCAACAGATTTGTTTGAGCTTTATAACCTACATGTAGATGTTACATACACATGTGTGTACTCATTAGAAAGAGCTCATTTTATACTATAATCTCACAATTGTTATTTTGAAATTTGTGCACAGTTGTTGCCATAGATTACATCTAATTGACTGTAGTATTGTTGGCTGCTTGATCAACTATAGCATTTATGGTTCTTTTTAACCTAAATATGTTAT
Organism: Limulus polyphemus; assembly: GCF_000517525.1. Classification (NCBI taxonomy): domain Eukaryota; kingdom Metazoa; phylum Arthropoda; class Merostomata; order Xiphosura; family Limulidae; genus Limulus; species Limulus polyphemus. The sequence goes on from NW_013666159.1 coordinate 251,508, forward strand.
AGTTAGAGATACAGTTTAAATTGTATTTAGGTATTATTCTTACATTTTAGTTAATTATGTATTAGTTATGTTTTAAAATGTGTAATTAAAAGGTTTAAACATTTTTTAAATATACATCATACTTTGCATCTGTTCTCAAGGCTTACGATATTACTCACCAAACAAATTTTGCTTGAGGGTAGCACATGTCTCCCAAAGAAAATGTAATATGCCTTGAAGGCACTGTTGACTTGTTTTAAGATGAATAATAAGTGGTAAAGGACAAGAAAGGAAAATAAAACATTAAAAATTAACCATATGTGAAAAGGAAAAGACCTGAAATTACAAATTTAACAAAAGGAAAATCTTTAAAGATATTCTACAAAAAATTAACAGGTATGTATTTTTTTTTCTATTTCCTAATGTTAATTATTTCGTTGCATTGCATATTGATGATAATATCTAGATTTACTGATATGGTAGAAAAAAAGGAAAAATATAATATAAACATTTACCTTAAAAAAAGTTGGATATCCTTTTAGGAGGTTCCAGAGATTAGGCAAATGAACTATGAAAACTATAAGACAAAGAAAAGTATTTTTATACTTAAAATGAAAATCACCTTTCACTTGATTTCTTAATAGTTTGAATGCACGTAACTACAATATAAAAATGACATATTTTTAGCAAAAACAATTAATTATATATCTGTCATTCTTTGTGACAAGATACTTATGATCTTTAACAAATCTTACCAGTTTTGGAGAGGATACATTAGGAAACCTCAGAGTAACTACTGCATGTATTGTTGTACATGTGAACTTCACTACTTGATTTACACAAATTGCACGAGCCCAGTGCGAAAGGGTTAAAAGGTTTAATCCCATATGCTTATGAGAAGAATGTAAGAATTATGAAAGCCATGTCATAATATTATTAAGACTTCCACTTTGCTGTATTTTTTTGTCCTTAAAATAGTTTTGGATAAAGTTTTAAACCAAATTTTAATTCATGTGTTTCTAAAGAAATAAACTTCATTTGTAACTGATATATGATAAAAAAAAAAATAAGAATTTCACTCTTTTGTCTACTATCCAGCATTTAAAGTTTTGCTTTCTTGTTCAGTTTGAATTATTTATGTATAGGACTATCTTAATTTAATATAATTTGGTATGATCAGTATTAGATTGGTTGTTAAATTTTAATGGTCAAATTAGCTTTACTGTTATTTCACATTTCAGCCACACTTGAAAGAAGTCTTATGTTATAATCTATTTTAATGGGAATTTAACTTTTTAACATAGTTGTTTCTCTTCATTACAGCCTAAAGCTCACCAGTTTATGTTTAGAAACTTAGGAACTCCTCTCAAGTGTTATCAGTGTACATCCTTATTGGTAGGCTTGTATCATCAAGGAGTGGTTTGTGAAGGTAACATTTGTATATATATTTATATATATATATATATATATATATATATATTTTTTGTATTAGCCATGTACTGGAGTTGTATTACTTTTATTTTTGGATAAAATAAATTTATCTAAACATACTTCACAAGCTTTGGGTTTTATTATTGTCCTGAGATAACAGAAATTTATAGGCTGGTCAAAGTGCATGTCACAACTTTTTTTAATTAAGCAACTTTATTATCAATTTATGTTAATAAACTTGGCATTAAAATGTAGTTTATAATTCAAGTTTTAATAATATATTAGGTTTAATTTCTTAATTTCAAAAATAAATATTTAAGGAAGTTCTCAGTTTTGACTTCTGTGTATCATGTGATACTTTATGCTCCAAATTGGCCGTTTTAGATTTTCTTTCTACCCGTACATGCTCTTTTGATTATGTCACAAATTACTCACTCACAGTATAGATATTGCTAAGCCTAAGTGTAAATTTAGTCTTCAATACTCTTGCTTTACTGAGATGTATACAAGAAAGTAAAACCCACATGACATGCCCCTCCTGTCTTTCAAAACATATCTATAACTCTTGCTATTGGTCATGTTTATAACCAATAGAAAGAGCAAATTGAACACTACATATATTGCTTGGTTGTATGCTTTGGTTGATCCATTAAGTAAATTTCTGTCAACCCTTGAGGGGTTTGTACCAAAGATGCTGATCTGAGAGGTAAATCAGTTTGTTTAACCTACTTATATGTTAGTTAAAAAACCAAATAAATTGCAGTAGTTTTCGTACAATCTTTTCTAGTGAGTGATGTGTCTTTGGATTTCTAAGATTCATTCTTGAAGCTGCTTGAATTATGTTTTGAACAACTACCATAGTAGGAAAAAATAGGGTTATAAAAACATGCACTCAAACTCATACTTGCCTAGAGCTAAAGTAAGTTGAGCTTTTCTTTCGATGTATGTTTCTTAACAAAAGTAATTGAAAGGTCAAAATTATAACTTAATAGGTCATACAAGGATACTGAAATGAAAAAATTAATTAAATTTTGATTTTGTGATCACTCCTTGAGGAATGCATGAAGAACATGTGTAATTAGACATCACATGATGTAACCTGACACTTTTTTCATCATAAACACTCCAACTCCTAAGAGTGACTTATTGCTTGTAAAAGTAGTTATACATGGTTCAAAGGGAAACAAAACAATAAAATTAAATAAAAGCGGTTGTGAAAATAAGCTTAAAGCTCTTCTAGAGGTTATGCATCTGAAATATGAAAATGTAAGATGGAAAAAAGTATTGTTATTCTTAGCATAAGAATTATCTTGCACTCAAACTGATTCATTAAAGGCTGCAGAAATTTACTGTCAAATCTTTACTGAAAATACTTTATTAAAATTTCTCATTTTCGATGTATAACAAACGTTTTACGTTTATTAAAAGCTTGCCAGGTTTCATTAAGATACACATAGTAAATTGATAATTATTGTAAACATTAATTTTTCAATACAGGCATCAGTCCTGCTTTGTATAAAAATTAGCTGATTATGCTAGCAGCATGTATGCCTGCTTTGTATAAATACCAACTGAATGTAATAGTGGTATCTGTGCCTGGTTAGTACCAAAACAAACTCTTAACTTGAATAATTCAGTGCCCTCTATCTTGCCGTGAGGACTTAAATGTGACTAATGAAAAAAATCACATTTCGCATAATCACAATTACCTGTATTGCTGTTTAAAAAAATGGGTGCTGACAAATTTATTCAGTTTATAAAAAGAAGATACAGGTTTAGTTTTAGAGATAAGTAGACAGTTTCTATTAAGTCTTTGTTAGACAAAAAAAGACACTTTCACAGTCTTACCAACAGTATATGGGAAGATGAAAATTTATGCTTGTTTTCCCATAGTTTATTGGGAGTATTTGTTCTGATTCGACACATTTTTCACACTGGATGCATTCGGGTATTAATATGGTGATCAGAGATAGGCAAAATATAACAACTTAATTATTCAAGTTAGTTAGAAGCATGTGATGAATTATATGAAGGTACAATGAGGAAATTTTAACTAAAACTGATGGGGGCAACAATAAGTAGAATCTTGCTGTATGTTATTTAGCTTTTACATGAAGTATATAGTTAGACTAAAACTGCTTATTAGCATATTTGATTTACATATCATTCTGCAGTCTTGTTTAGCATTTTCCCTCATCAATGATGGAACTGAGGCCTATGAACTTGGCTTCTCACCATCTCTAAGTTCAACATACGTAGTCCATACAACTCATTAAATCACTTGTCACAGTAGTATTATTGGCTGTCTATATCAGCTGCAACTACTGTTTAACTGAAAATTTCTAAAACTTGTTATGTCAGAGTGGATTGTTGGCTGTAGAAATTTTTCTTCGTGACATTTTTAAATTTAGATCTTGCTTTTTATAGATAGTCTGTTAAATTGTAGATTCTTTAGTGTATCATGCTATTTATGTATTTTTGCTTCAAAGTTATGTAAATGTATTTCTTCATCTGTAATGGCTTATTAGGACTTAGAATAATAATAATTATTGTTCTTTACTTTAGTGTGTGGATTTGTGTGTCATGTTACTTGTCAGCATACTGTGCCTGCTGTCTGCCCAGTTCCAGCCAATCAGAGTAAGGTCTTCTTCTCACTTTTGTAGGCTAATTCGTGTTGTGTTATGTTGGAATAAAGTTATCTCAGTTTAGCTATTTTTGCACAAGTATAGATATTTTTTAAAATTCGTTTACTGTTTTTGTAATGGTCAGTTAGAGGATCTATTCTGATTTTAGTTTGATATTAGAGTAATAATTGTAACAGTATACCGTAATATCCAAATGTATAGGCCTGATTGTACTGTTTAATGCATAGGCTTATTAAAAGTATTGTGAATGAAATTGTTTGAAATGATCATCTTGTGATTAAAATACATTCAAGTGTGTTATAATGATTGTAAATTGACATGTTGTATACACTTTTAGGCTCAGGACTAGGTATGAAAGTGTGATAAAGAATGTTTGGACTTTTTGCAGGATAAAATATTTATTTTGTTTATTTTCAACTGTTTTTCGTTATACTTTAGTGGACTTTTATATATTTGCTTTACAGGAATTTTGCAAATTTAATAATTATACATGTCAGTGTGTTTACTTGCATGTGTTGTATTTTGAAGTGGGGCTGCTGTGGTTAATAACATATGGGCCTGACATGGCCTGATGGTTAGGGTGCTTGATTTGTAATCTGTGGCTCGTGGTTCCAGAATCCACATCACACCAAACATGCTCACCATTTCAGCTGTGGGGGCATCATAATGTGATGGTCAATCCTTCTATTCATTGGTAAAGGAGTAGCCCAAGAGTTTGCAGTGGGTGGTGTTGACAGCTGCCTTCCCTTTAATCTATCACTGCTAAATTAGGGATGGCTAGTACATATAGCCATCATGTAGCTTTGTGTGAAATTCCAAAACAAATAACATATGTCCTTGTGTGTTTCGTGTGTTACTGTATATGTCTTTTTTTTCCAATATTAAAGTAATTCAATGTAGACTTTATTTATGTGCTTGATTAGTTTTGTTTTGTGTGCTGTCTCATTTGTGTGTTACGTATCAACACACAATCTGTAAGTCAGGGAAACTCTTTTGGTGGATTGATTTTCAAACAGTTTCCATTACTCCCCCTTTTTTTAAAATGCTAAATAGAGATTTGAAGAGATTAACAGGTAGAGCCCCTTGTCAGAATAATTGTTTTTTACTCTAACTTGAATACCAGAAACTGTGATGCACCTCTGTAGCCCATCAAATCTGCAGAATTCAATCACATGAACTTACAGCCTGTGTTTTAAAACCAAGAACATTTTATGTTTAACTTTTCTGAATGATATGCCATGTTGTATGTGTGTGTGTGTTTATATTTATATATATATATTGTATAGTGTTACTAGATATTATCTTCATATTTTCAGTCATTTATCTAATCCTGTTATAATATATTGAGCTTCATGAACCTTTTCCACTTCGCACACTTTCCTAACTGAAGATTTTTAAATTTGTTCTTTTGAGTACACAGAATTCAACAGCATTAACTGTCAGTTTTATACATTATCATGTTATTTGCTACAAGTTGGCAAACATTAAAGTCAGAACTATACAAGCAATATTCTATCAGTCATGCACTTCATTAAGAAGCAAAGGGTTGTAGATGTAGGAACACAATGGACTTTCATCTGTCATCATTAGAATTTGTATGGAATTATAAAACATGAGAACTAATGTAACATTAAAATTATGCTTTTTTAAAAATTACTTTTAGATGAAATTAATATTTGCAATAGTTAAACTTAGTATAACAAAACTGAAGGTCTTCTAGAAAGAACTCAAGCCTGCAGTCAAAAAGAGGGATTAAAGATGTGAAATTTAGTTTTAAAACTGGAAAATACATAGTTTTGAAATCTGTGGGCATTGTTCTGATAAATAACACCTTTACTACGGTCATATTTTTCTGTGTATGTCACAAGGTTATAGTGAGTTATGTTCAAAACTTAATTTTCAAGTACTTTATTATCATGGTATAT
>NW_013666159.1:258487-273871 GCF_000517525.1 Limulus polyphemus
GATAAACACGTTTAGATTGAATGGTAATTTATAATCAGTCACAAGAACGTCGAATCTGAATCACTTGAAAAAAACACGGGGGTGCTTAACTTTTTTCCAGGTGTATAGTATACAAGCTTTAAGTTCTTAATTTTATGAGGCAATATTAAAAAAATTTCAATTTCCCCTAATATGAGAATTGACATTTATTTTGTAGGTATCCCCTCTTCTCTAGTTTATTTACCAACCCTCTGTAAGTTACTCATTATAATTTTGTCATTGCTCAAGAAAAGAATAATTGTTATAGCCATCACTTTTATTTGGTTAAAGAACCATAACATAGAAAATGAGCCTTCTCTTGCCATGCTCACCTGTCACATCTGCTTTTTCACAAATTATTATTGGTTATATTATTTATAACTAATAGAAAGACAAGGTTTTAATCTGTAAAATGACATATTATGTTATGTTGTTGTTTTTGTACATTTTTGTCTTATTTTGCTTCCAGTTCAAACTTTATTCCCACGTGAGCTTAGCTGAATTTTTAATTGGTCTTGTTGCATACTTAGGAAGCCAGAAAAATTGTGATATTTATGGCACATTGTCTGCTTTTTTGCATGTTATTATTCTGTATTCTTTGGTGCATTATTTGATTAAATACAAAATTATTCACTGCAGTAGTGCCATTAGCATAAAAAAAGTAGGGTTAGATTTCATCGACAGTCAACAGCAAAAGAAAAAGACAACTACACAAGTAAGTACTTTATTTCTTTTTTTTCATGTGTATTCTTTATTTATTATTATAAAAGTAACTAAAATCTAAAAATTAAAAACTTTTAGGTTAGATAAGGCCTGATTGGGTAAAATGAATAATAATAATAACTTTTCCTGAGGTACGCTCATGAGTAACTCACAAGTAGCCTGTGCATTATGTAATTTTTTAGAGTAACCTGAGCTACATGTTTCCCAAGTGATTTATAACTTCTGTGATGGGAATATTAGTTAGACATGGTTCAAAGGGCAAAAAATCAATGAAATTTAAATATAAACAGATGTGTAATGTTACAAGTTTAAAGCTATACAGGATAAACAAATGTAGTTTCATGTTACAATTTGAAGTCATTCTAGAAAGAAAAAAAATGGTAATTTAGATTTATTTTGATATAGAGTTAAGGTAGAGAAAATAACAGATAAAATATAAAGTTTTACTGAAAAATAACATTAGAAATTCTGAGGGTTTAGAGATTATACAAATGAAATTTGAGCTTTTCTCAGATGAAGAAAAGTATTTTTAATCTTTACATGAAAATCACTTTGCACTTGTAGCAGTCAACACTTTGAGTCCATTTATATTCATAAAGAAAGGTTTAGTGAAAATACTCCAAATGTCTACAAATGACTATTAATGGTTACTGAAAGCTTGTGAAATTTCATGAAGACACACAAAAAATATTAGAAGTTATAGTATATAAACTATAAAGGTGAATTTTGGGCCACAAACCCAATCGATTTAGCTGAGCCTGTAGCGAGAGAATTAATAAAGTAAATTGTTAAAAGTGGCTGCATGTATTAGTTTAATTCATTGTTATAATAGTTGAAATTATAAAACTCTCCTCCTCATATGATCTTTACTCACACACTATTGAACAGTCAACATTCCCAGTCTTTTATGCAGTGCTTTTCAATTATTGAATATATGAAAGAAAATATCATATAAATGTAATTTTTACCTTCTGACACTTCACAATAGATCTGTAATGAATGTGGTTACCGTAAGTAATTATTTTAATCAATATATTAGAGGCAGTGCTACCTAGTAGATGTTAATTTTTTTAATTTTCAAGTCTATTATTATTCACAAGTTTACATATTGCAACTGTTGAAAAAACTGTTAAGTATTCAAGTGAAACTTGTTTAATATTGATAGATTTGTGATCAGACATACATCACAAACTATCTGAGGTACTACAGAAATCTTTGGTAAAACATTCACTTTTTCTTAAAACTGCACTAGTTAAAATAAGACATACACAAAAATTCATGTATGATATACTTTTATCTAAAAATTATGATATGCCACTGTAATTTAGTTAATCTGATCTTGTTATAAGACAGTAGAGCATTGAAACTACCACATTCATCTTATTTCACAAACAAGGCTTCTCATTGCACCTTGTTTCAGCTTGATATTGAAATTGTTTCCTTTCACACACCAGGTGAGTGCACTACTAATTGAGTTGAAGAGTTAACCCTCTAGCAGTTGCTAGAAAAACATTTGTTGTATTTCAAAATACTATGTTTTAATACACTAAAACTGTTAGTGAATAAGCTTTTTTTTATTTTTGTGTGTAATTGTTGTTTTATTACATGGTATTTTTGAGCAGCTTTCATGAAACAATAACAAGTTATGCTTAGATCAGATTATGCATGTAATTGTAGTGTATCTTGTGTTTACATAAGATGTGCTGTTTTTGGTTAAGACATATATATATTTTATAATGTATGCATAAGTGTTTCTCAAATATGTATTTAGTATGGAAATGTATGTTGTATTGTGTATTACATTCATCCAAACTACATTTGTGTAGTGTTATGTAAAAGGTTTACTGTGTGTGTGTGTTGATATATATTTCTGTATGTATGTATATGTATCTGAGTGTTTATTGTTTACTCCTTTTGTAAGCAGGTTTTCAACAGAATTTCAATGTTTTTGCTAAACATAAATTTATTGTTTTTAAAGGCTATTCAATATACACCTAGTGATAATTTGTACATTTAAAAACAAATCAATATTATGATATAACATTTGATTTTGATTTGATTATCTGGCTCTACTTGCTGTTTTTCATTCATACTTTATTGTAAATTAGACTTGTTTTAATATAAGTTTCTTTGAATTAGCTGAGGTTTATTAATACAGTAAGTTTACTTCTTTTAGTTACTCAGTGAATGAAACTAGAACCTTGGGGGAACTACTTACCAAAGGAAAGTTGTGAAATAACTTTCATATAAAAATAATCTTTTTTTATTCATATTTTGATACATTAAGTAATTGTTTCAAATACAAAACAACAGTTACGTGATTAAAACATAGGATGTTCCTGTTCATCAATGACTCTATTAACATTGTTGCACAACATAAAGATAATGACGGATTTTTGTAACAACCAAATAATAGTTGCTTAGTATTTAAATTTCTAACATGAAATTTCTATATAGATCTATAACAGTTGGCTTTTCATTGTAGTGATGAACCAAGAATTTTAAAGTTTGATTTTAATGTTTTATATAACTTTAGTATTTTTTGAGAAAAAGTATAACCAATATACAAACTCTTAGTTTTTTAGTAAAATGAAAATCCAAATAGTAGCTTAAGTAGTAAATGAAATGTCTTTAAGATACTTACTCTTTTGAAAATTTGGTGATTTTTTTCCAATTAACCCTATATGAATAGCTTGGTCAAAGTGAGCGTGTCATGACATTGTATATAGTTACATTCAACTTCTAATTAAACAACTTTATTATAATGTGTGTCAGTAAGCTTGGCAACAGAACATAATTTTAAAAATGTGAATTATAAGATATCTAAGTTTGAAATCTTAATTTAAAAAGGAAATACTTAAATAAATTCTCAGACTTTACCTCTCTATTTCATGTGACACATCTGCATTCTAAATTTACCCATTTTAGATTTTCTTTTTACCCTTGTTTGAGTTTCAGAGTGTTCAATTAGTTAGAAATATATACTGTAGATACTGACAAGCCAGAATATAAAATTTTAACCACTAAGCTTGCTTTACTGTCATAGCACCATATCTGTCAAACCCATATGACACACCCTCCCATTTCTGTTTGTTTTTAAAGACATGTCTATAATTTTTTCTGACATTACTATTGGACATGTATATATCTAATAAAAAAAGCATATTTTACTTTACAATATTCCATATGTGGTGATTTCATTTTGGCATTCCAGAAGTAGACCTGTTTGCTTGACATTCACTGGGTGTGATCATTGTTATTCAGCTCTGAGTAGCTAACATATATTTTTTTTTACCTATTTCTATATCAGTTAGAAAGCCAGTTACACTACCGTAGTTTTGGAACAATCTGTTCGAGCATTTGGTGTATTTCTTATGTTCTAAAATATGTCTTTTTAAAGCAACGTGAGTTATTGTATGGACAACAAATGTAGTGTGAAAAAGTAATTTTACTGAAGCACACTACAAAGTACAGAAACCTCAAGCCTAATGTAACTTCTAAATTTCTTATTTTTTATTAATATTTTCTTAACAAAACTAGCAAAAATATAAAGATTATAAAATTCTTAGCTAACAGACCATTAATGAACAAAATATTTCACAGTATCTATTGTAACTTGATACTGAAGGATAGTTTGTTTACTCTAGTTTTTTCTGCTGTTTTATTACTTCCACTGATAGAGCTTCATTATGGTGTCAAAAGCACACTTGTGCAGTTATAAAACAAAATTAAAAGCAAGCAGATGTGTAAAGGCCAGAAGCCAAATCTGTTAGGATAAATAATTGTAATTGTTGTTTAAAAACCTGTAGTTATTCTAGGGAGAAAAAAATATTACTGATTTTATTGTACTTTTCCATTCATTGTAAATTGATGATTTCACTACATTTAGTGTTAGGTTAGAGAAAATATAAAGTTTTACCTAAGAAAACTTTGATATTTGTTTAAGAGGTTCTAGAACATAGGCTTTATAAATTCATAGACAAATCTTTAATAGAAATACTTTGTTAAAAATTCAGATTTTTTTTGTGTATAACAGACAGTAATGTTTACTAAAAGTTTGTGAAAATTTCTGGAAATATATTTAGTAATTCTGGAATTATAGTAAACATTCCACGTATAGTTTCACAGAAATGTGGCCATCTAAATGGACACCATTTTTATGATGCTATATGTGTAATGTTCAATATAATTCTGACTCCATGCACATATGGTTAAAACAATGCATTTTTCATGTAACATAATTGCTCATTCATTAGATTAGATATAACCTTTTTTGTGTTTGTTACTTTTCAGTCAGGCGACCTGCTGGTATTGATTTGACAAAAGGTGTAGGAACTGCATGTGATGGTTTTGTGAAGGTTAGTTGTTAAAATATTAAAGTATTGCTGGGGTAACGAGGTACCTTTAGAACTAATTTCCCCACCTATTTTATTCTTTAACTGAAAGATCCAGGATTTTTTCTTTTTAGATTAAATTGTAATTAATTATCTTGAAAGGCTTTCCTGTGTCCTGTAAGAATATCTTAGTTTTGTTTAGTTTGACTAGTTCTGTTCCAAAGACTTCAAGTTATAATTTTTCATTATCAGGTTCCCAAGCCTTTAGGTGTGAAAAAAGGCTGGATTCGACAGTTTCTGGTTGTGTGTGACTTCAAGCTGTTTTTGTATGACCTAGTGCAAGATAAAAACCCAGGAGTGTCTGTGTCACAAGTGTTAGACATGAGGTTTGTATTATTTTCATCAAATTTTAGACAACTTACAGGAAACACTTACAATGGTGAAATATTTCTTGGTTTTTAGACGTCATTTATTCAAGCCATCTCAGTATTGTTTAAATCATTCAAGCTCAAGAAGAGAATGTACCGATATGGTTTATTCACTTTTTCATAAAGTAGTTAATTAGAAAGTAAAATTTTTTTTTTCAGTATTTTATATAAAATATTTATCAGTGAAAAGTTTAAATCCAAACATACAGTTGTATAAAAACTACATATGAATTGGACTCTTCTATTTTCCATTGGTTTCTAATATAATATTTTCTAAACCCAATCATCGAGTTAGATATCAGTTGGACTTTCTTTAATTTTTAGTTGTTTCACTGTTGTTGGTGGGGCCTACATCAGGTTATATTAATATTGTTTGTTCACTCAGGAGATGTGGTTATTAATACACTATTGACAATTTATGTGGTTTGAATCCTCAGTAAACCTGAATTAGTCTGACCCAAAGTGACTTATTTGCTTACCTTTTTAGAGAATTTAAAATAAATGTGCAAGCTTCTTTTCATGTTGATAGTTTTAGTATCTAAAAATGTTAATTATATTATGCAATAAATGTGTTTAAATGTTTTATATTGTGTCATATAAAATGTTTTTTTTACATGCAGTGGTTTATCAATATGAGTGGAGCTCATTAAATTTCTTGTATCCAAACACTGTACTTGTTCAGTAGTATTCAAATAAGGTTAATAAAATCATTAGGATATGCAAACTATGCTTAATTTTTTATTATTACCTTAAGAAAATGTTGTTTTATTCAAAGCAGAAAAAAAAAAGAATACCTTATGAAACATGAAAATGTATTTTCATGTACAGTGAAACATTAAATGCAAGCTGTATTTGAGTATGTTTCATTGGACTTATGCGCACGTCCATCACTAAATAAATTTGAATTTTCGTGTTTTATCATCTTTAATATTTTTATATGCCATATGTTCCTGTGAAAATTAAGCTTGTGTAAAGTAGTTTGTTTAATTAGGAGACTATTCTTTGAAGTATGTGACACAAAACAGTTATGAAAACTGAAATTTAATAATACTTGGAGACAGCTGGAATGGGTAATGATGAAAAACTTTAATATAAGTTTAACATAACAGCAAATGTACAATGTTTCGACAAGGTTCTGTATCTGATGATGACAAAACCTTGTCAAAACATTGTACATTTGCTATTATGTTAAAACTTATATTAAAGTTTTCTTCATTACCCATTCAAGCTGTGTCCGAGTATTATTAGTCTCAAAGTAGGTTCCTTGTCATCAAATTTGAAAACTGAAGTTTGCTGTGTGATGCATGTTAGGTATGATAACGAAATATGATCAAACTGTATAACATGCAATTTTGACTGATGCTTTAATTTTTACATTGTTGTGCACTATTTCCAGAGATGAAGAATTTATGGTCTCCAGTGTGTTAGAAGCAGATGTTATTCATGCAAACAAGAAAGATGTTCCTTGTATATTTAAGGTATGTGACAAATCATGTTAAATTTCAATATTTGAACATCTGAAAAAGAGGTGCTGCAGTTTTGTGTATTTTTTATCTGTGTGAAACATTACCATAAAATATCTATGATTAGAAGTGTAAATTGTTGTATATGGTATTGCTTTTAACCATCTCTTTAAATGAGATATTGGACTAGCAATTAGATTAATGCTTTGTTACAGCTACAGACTACAGTAACATGAGCCAAGATAGTGGTTCATAATTGTGATCATTACAGCAATTTGCTCAAAACTCTAATAGAACATTCTGGCAAAATCACTTTAAAAAACAAACTTATTCTTGAAATAACACTCAAAACCTTATATTTCAATAAGTAAGACCACCCAAACATTGATAATAAGCAGAATAAGTGATTTCCCGATTGTAGACAATATTAAAATTTGCCTATTTGTTCATATTATTAAAAATTGGCGGTTGAGGAATTTTCTCCCAACCAAGTTCTTCAATCTTCTGGGACGTGATTTTTGCAGTGTGGGGTCGTGCATTGTCCTGATGAAACACCACTCCTCTTCGATTCACTAAAACAGGTCATTTTTTCTTTAAAGCCGCGTTCAAACGCTCTAATTGCTGGCAATAGACTTGAGCATTGATTGTCGCATTAGTTGGCAGCAACTCAAAGTAAATAATTCCTTTGCAATCCCACCAGATAGAGAGAAGAACCTTCTTCGCATGAAGTTCCCTTTTCGGTTGTGGTTGGGCCTTTTCCCCATTACTAAGCCACTGCCTACGATGTTTAACATTTTCATAAAAAATCCATTTTTCATCACCAGTCACAAATCTATCTTTAAAAGGCGATATAACGTCACGAGAATGAAGAGAAGAGCATATCTCAACTCGCAATTTGCGGTTCACTTCAGACAATTCATGAGGCACCCATTTTCCAAGTTTAGGAACCTTTCAAAGTTGTTGAAGATGACGATGAACAGTTGTATGGTTTGAACCAAGCTTCATTGCCAATTCTTCAACTGATACTGCAGGATTTTCTTCAAGTGATGCCACAAGGAGCATGTCATCAAACTCAACTGGACGTCGTGTTCGGTCTTCATCTTCAAGGCTGAAATTTCCACTTCTGAATTTTGCAAACCATCTTTTTGCAAGTTTTTTCATTCAGGCATTCTTCTCCATAAGCTGAGTGAATATTTTGAGTCACTTCGGCTGCAGAGTTCCCTTTTTTTAAACTCATAAAGCATTATATGCCTCAAATGCTCCTTAGATACTTCCATGTTCAAAGGGCTTTAATCAGTGAAATTTGAAATACTTTATTCTGTAAAATAAGATTTAATAAGTTTAAAGATGCCCAAATACATATGTATGATATATAAATATTTTTTATTTCCATTAAACATTCTAAATTACTAGTAAACTTCAAAGAATTAAAATCTGGACAGAACTAATGGGATGTCCTGATATATCTTTGATTAACATGTAATGACAGATTTTTAACTTATCAGTAGATTAACTAAAACTAAGAAAATACTATGTTTCATCTTACAGGGGCTTTGGTATTGTGAAACAAAACATTCACAGTGTTTAGCTGGTTGTGCTCTTTGAATGGCCTCAGCTCATCAATCTTTTTTTTTTATTGTTAAATCTTGAAATGTCTCATTTTCAACAGTTGGGTGAATAGGAATAAAACATTCCAGATACTGTTTATATTATGTATTAGATCACCAACTATTGAATTTTGCTTTATTAAAATAATCAGTTGGTTTCGGTTTAGCTATTTCTTGAGTTTAAGAATGTTTCACATCAAAGGACCAGACCATTTAAACTTGGTGTATCTTGAGGAAGTGTGAATGAAACCAAAGAAAATTACTTATGGAAGTTATGATGCATATTTTATCAGCATGGCATTATCCACAAGGGTAAATAATGCTCATATACAGTAATTGTATTGTTTTTTACAAACTATATATAAATCGTTCCATTGGTCTATTTTTCTTGAAAACCTATTGAATATCCTATTTATAGCTACTGAAATGGAATGTTATTGAAGTAAGTTAAATCATTTTCGTTTTTCAGTTTTGAGCTTGATAGCAGTTTGACACACAAAAAAGGGACTTGGCACGTTCCTTTGTTTAGAATGCTGAACTGCTGATTGGAAAGTCCAACTTTTGAGCTAACAGTAAACTACTTAACACGTTCTTTGCTTTTAGCTTTGGGTGTGTTGTGTTAAAGAAGTGACAGTCAATTTTGTTACGTAGTTAAGGTAGCCCTGTGGATGATGAGTGCTGCTAACTTACCCTCCCTCTGGTCAGTAGTATTGAACTTTTAGAGATGTTTGACTTTGCTATTTAGCCTATGTGCTGCATAAGATTCCATTCAGGCTGATAATATTATGTTGAAAAAAATGCTAAGAATTAGTTAAAATATAATTATAAATACTTCATTTATTGTAATTTGTTTTAAAGTACTAGATAAAGCTACATTTTTTTAAGTTTAAAAAGTTTCATTATTATATTCTAAACTTTGCTAGTTTGAGCTGATTACTTGAAATAGCAGAATGTATCAGAGGAAACACTTGTAATATTAGTGCTCAGTGCTTGCATGACTTTTAAATCATTATTGAAGATAAAATTAAAAAATATGGCTTGACTGTAAGCCTTAAATATGTATCAATGAATTGTTTTATTTTAAGATTGTGTAATATAAACATTGTCAATTAAAAGCAAATTACAAAGATAAGTTTTGGATAATAGTAAATTTCAATGTATGTAATGTATAGTGTGTTCTTAAAACTACATAAATCATGGAGAAATCTTGCAGAACTAAGGCCTTAGTTATTTTGAGTTTTGAGTAATTCACTGAAATAGCATGAAAAAGTTATCCAGACTGATTGCTGTGTTTAGATTCTTAACTATAGAAACTTTGAATTTATATGATGTATTTCTCGCAGTTCACTGTACATATGTGATGAATTTACATTTTATAGTCATTAAATTTGCAGAATAGATGGAGACACAAATAAGAAGTTTAAAATATTAAATAGTAACAATGATCTATTCTTATTTTATAAAATTCAGCCAAATTCATGATAAGTTTAGGATTTTTATAAATATAACTGATTACTATAATAATTCAAGTGCTGTGAAAACTGTTATATTGAAACAGTATATGTGAAAATCTGCTTGCATGAATGTAATATTTGCATACAAGTTTGCATAACAACAAAAAAAATGGATTTTTTGTGCATTCTAAATTATTTAAGACTTTTCTCATTGATGCAAATGTAATCAACCATTTCATAATTTTTGCATGTAATAATATTTCAGTTTTATTTAATTTCTTGAGATGTCTTTAAATTTATAGTGGTAAAAATTATGAAATATTTTCATGGAAATAAATGATCCTACTTTAATAAATTCCAGGTTTGGTTTGTAATTACCTATGTGAAACTTGATGCCATTACAATAGTGAAATATTACAACAAAGGCACATGAGAATCTAAAAGTTATAATTTTTCTTAATCAGTAAAGCTATATCAAAAGCAAGACAGTGCAAAAAGAATTTTATAATTCATAATGTTATATATAAACAGTGTTTACAATAATAAATCCAAGTATAAAGAAAAAATATACTCTGCTATGTCAACTTTGTCTCCTTGCAGTCATTGTTTTTCATCTAAATTAAACATTTTAGTGAGAGAAAACTCTGAGCTTCAGTCTGTGTCCGAGTTTTTCCATCACTGGATATTGGAGAACCATGCTCCTTATCAAAATCATGGGAATATTAGAAAATATAGCCATGTGTCAATACTGGTGAACTACAGTTCTTATATATAATTTTAGTAGTCTCTAGTTTCTATAAAGTAACCTAAAGTAATTTAAGTTTTTGAAAAAGAGGCAACATCTATGTAACCAGTACTTTTCTACTTTATTGTCAGTAACTTTGAGGTGAAGAAAAACATTATAAACACTATACACCAAAACCATAGTTCACTACATTAAATGTGGCTGTCTTATTCATTAATTTACTGAAATAGAGAACATCTATATGTAAATTGTTTTAACTTTTGGTGTTTTATTTGGTTTGAGATATGGCATTTTATTGGTGAAAGTATTGTTTTATATGTCTTTATATTATGCATATTGTGCACTTTGACATTATAAGCCATGTTAATTTTTTCATGAATCTAGATATGTATTGGTACACTAAAAAAAAAGGTTTTAAATACTCTAGATTTTTTACAATAATTGTTATACTTCTTTATATACAAAGTTGGAGAAAGAAGGGGTGAAAAACAATAATTTTTTTGTGTGAGTGGTGTATGCAAGTGTGAAAATAGTCGAGGAAAACACACAAAAAGTTTATTAAAGTTCAATACAAAATAGATATGTTTTAGAAGAAATAAATTTTCATAATGGTACCTTTTAGCATTGAAACAGCTTTAAAATGTATTTTAATATTTGTCATAATCTATCCAAGTACTTCTATTAGTAACTTGTTTAATATGTGAATGTACATGATTGTTTGAAAAGTTTATCATAAACAAATTTGTGTCATAAAATTGTTACAAATTTTAGCATTATAATTGCAAGTGTAGATAAGTTACAGTTTCTCAAATGACTTGAATAAACAAATCAGTTAAAAGCTAGGGTGTTACCAATTGTGAGCATTTGTTACAGTAACTGTGTTGTATACCTGTGCAGGTGACCACCTCTCTTCTGGACTATCCAAGCACCAAGAACCATACACTAATAATGGTAGAAAAAGAGGCTGACAAAAGAAAATGGGTTGATCTCTTGAGTGAATTGCACCGTGTTCTTCGCAGAAACAACCTTCCCTGTCAGAAAGTAAGTCATTTACTAAAACGTACCCTGAGTTTTGAAATGAAAATTAAATTGATTTCTGGATAAAGACAACACTAAATGACTTATGTTATAGTGAATTGTTATTTTCCTCTAATATGTGATTTGTGTAGTATTCACATATCTAATTAAAATAACTTGTGCTCTTTATGTTATAAAATATCTTCTTTTAAATATAAAACTCATGTAAATCTTGTTCATTATCCTTTACTATTTTTGTATATATTAGATACTTAACATTACCACTTAGATACAGAGAACAGCCAGTAAATACTGTTGTTTAGTAGTTACTATTCTAATACTCTTTTTAAAAAATTCAAAACCTCTGCATACTTTGCCAATAATCACTTCCTCAGTTTTTGGTCGAAGAGTGGATTTATGGGTTTTTGTTTCAGTTCAGTCTATTGTTTAAAAGTACCAACAAAATTATAAACATTTTTTAACAACTTATACCTAAATCTTCAAACTGTGAAAGATACTTCATTAAACAGCAATGCCTTTAATCTAACCTGAGTTTCATTCTAACTTCCTGTACTAAGCTATTGTAGAGAGAAATCTGGGTGGTTCCTTTAAAGCTGGTCAGTGAAATTTGTCACTATCCATCCAAATAAACAAACACATTAAAGAACACTCTCAAATTATGAAGTTTCAGTCCTGTGTCTTTGTCCTTACAATAACAATTTTAAACATAAGTTCAGTTTATGTGAACACAGTTTAACTTTAAAAAAAAATTACAAACTGATTCATAAAATAAACAACACACGAGCATAAACATGTTTATGGTAAGGGTTGAAAAAGAAAGAAAAAACCTAGTGTAAAAATAATTTTGATACTGTACAAGACCCATTTTAAAATGATAGTATTAGTTGATGATAATAATCTTCATTAAAGATGGTTTTGGTTTTATCATAGATAACTGTGGTAACTGTCTGTTCATTTTCAAGGTTTATGAAGTAAAAGAGCTTTTTGACAGTACAGTGGCAGTCACCAAAAATATCCTATCATTAGCTGTAATTGGTAAGTTTTTACCTAAATTTATATATTTATTTTATTGAAATTGATGCGACTTATTTAATAACATAAATATTGAAAGTATTTTCACATTCCTTTTTACCTTTATATAATTTATTGACACTGTAAAGCATTTCTAAGCTGAGATACATGGGAATTTTATGTTTTAATTAGTTATCATTCCCCAGATTATATCAATTAGCCTAAAAGTTATTAAATGCCAGTGATTCCAATATTTATATGTATCTTTCTAGGCAATTTACTTATCTTGATTCTCTTGATAATTGGCCAATAATGTGAATGATACTGAGACAGTGATGTATTTAGTAAAGCAAAATAATACATTTGAGTTGAGTTTCTGTTTCATGCTGAAAATACTTATTAAAACTAATTAGATTATAAATGATTTTGTACATCTAATTTATTGTTATGTTCGTATGTCAGTGTTATATAAAAATCACACTGTTAATGAAGAAGATGAATTAAACGTTTTAGTAATAGACAACTTGTATCTCTAATATTCAAATATAAGTCATATTTTCTTTTCCATATTCCTATTTACAGGTTACAAGTCAGAAATGTATAAAATTAGGATTTCGTGTCTATCTCTTTTTTTATCACAAGTAACTGTCAGGAAGCCTTTCATTCAATACAGAACTCAAGAACTGATTTGAAATCCTTAATGGACTAGTTAAGATAAGACAAATGTGGGAAAAATACCTGTGACCTAGCATGAAATATATCACAAATATTATGCCTGTCAGTTTCATTGTACTGCCAGCTTTTAACACTAACATAATTTTTCTATTGCATATACACACACACACACACACACACAAACATGATAGGCAGTGACTTACTTATGGCAACCAAAATATAGAGCAGAAATAATATTTTGAAACCTCTGATTTAAGATTCGTAATAGAACTAAAATAAAAAAAAAATATTGCAGAGTATCATGATTTTTCATCATCAGTATTAGGCCTGTCAGTTCAGTTGTTTCACCAGCTTTCATCATTGTATGCCATAATAACATTGAAGGTTTAATTCTTTTTTTTTCAGTGCTAAATGTTTCATGGATATTTTTTTGTAGTTATAAGTGCATCTTTATAAGCCACAACCAATCTATCAAAGAATACGCAACAAATCTGTTTATAGTAAGTAATTATAGACTTGAATAATTATAAAAAGTATCGCTATAGAAACAAAAGAGAATTTCATTTGAAAACAACAAAGAAAATAAAGTATTTTCAAATCTAAGAATTAAAAACTAAAGTTAGTAGAACAAAAATCCATAATAATAAGAAATAAAGTAGGATGAAATAAAAAACAAAGAAACAAATAACTAATGCTGTTTTACAAATCCTGTTAATGTTTTTGTATGTTTTGAATTTTTTTTATTAGATATAAATAGGTTTACTTTTATTTTGTAGTTGTAGTAGAAATATTGACATTAAGCCTGTTTTTCTTTCTACAGATCAAGATCGTATTGTGTTGGGAACAGAAGAAGGTTTGTACTGCATGGACTTGGACAGAGATGGTAAGAAGGTTACTAATCTCACGAGTTTTTCATAATGCTAAACACTGAACTGTTGTTAATACCTGTCTGAATACCTGATGGGATTAACACACACATGAGATCTTCCACTGCTTTAGCCACATGGTGGCAATTTCCTATAGACTATTGTACAAAAGTTTTATTGAATATTTTCTTGCTTCTTATTCAAATCTACATAATCTCAACTTGAATATAATACTTATAATATCTTAACAAATGCAAACGATAAGAGGTTCTAATAATTTTATATTTTAGCTTGTCAATATCAGTAGTTTGAGTTCCTAATTTGTACAAAACTGTAGATTTTGTATTTTGACATCACAAAAATATAAGAATATTATTCTTCCTCTCAGGAATGAATGCCGCTGTTTATGAATTGAAAAATGAATTAAGCACTGTGACATAATTAAATAGTGCTAAAACTCAGTTTTATCTGCCATGGATAATACCCATGATATAATATCAGATGGAGAAAAAAATTAATTATTTTCCGGGTTTAACCCTATCATGACAGTTCACTTGTCAGAGGCCACGTCATTGCATTTGTTAACTTGCAATCAAAATTTTATTGAACTACTATTTTATGAATCTATGTCAATAAATTTGGTATCAAATTGTAGATTATAATTCAAATTTTAGTATTATATGTTAGTTAATTTCTTAATTTAAAGGTAAATATTAAAAAAACACAGCTAAACATTAATTTTTGTGTGTCGCCTGGTATATTGAATGCAGCATTAGTTCAAATTAGCTGTTTGTGATGTCAAAATACAAAATCTACAGTTTCGTACAAATTAGGAACTCAAACTACTGATATTGACAAGCTAGAATATAAAATTATTAGAACCTCTTATCTTTTGCATTTGTTAAGATATTGCTCATGTACTGAATCAAACACAGTGGCCCCCCACCCACCTGTTTCCATTTTTGGAAACAATCCCTTATATACACTTACTTGCATATATGACATGAATAACCAATCAAAAG
>NW_013666159.1:274277-289555 GCF_000517525.1 Limulus polyphemus
ACGAGTGTACGTGCACTGCGTCATTGTAACTTCTGTATTGTTAGCCAGGCATGGCTGGAAGGCAGTATAATAAAAATAATAAATATACATAAATGTATAATGTTATGAGATTTAAGCTACTTAGAAAAAAATTTATGTTTTTGTGTTATAATTTGTAGTCATTCAAGAACGAAAAAAGCATAATTTATATTTTTTTCCTAATTTTTATTAGTGTTACAAAGTCTATCAAACCAACAGATACAGAAATACAGTAGTGAAAATAACAAATATAATGTACAATTTTTTTCTACAAAAAATACAATAATTATCTGTAGCTTATAAAGGTTTTGCATGTGAAATTTGAAAATTTTTGAATGCATAAGTATTTTTAATCTTAAAATCAAAATTGCTTTGCATGTTGGACAGTCAACATTCTTAAAGAAAAAGGTTTATGAGAAAATCTTTAATTAAAAAATCTTAATACTCAATTTAAAAACCTGATATTTTGTGTACGAGAACCTTGTAATGTTTATCAATAGCCTGCAAAATTTTGTAAAGATGTGCGTACATTATCAAAAACCATAGTATAATTACTCTTATGGATACTTTCATGGTTATGAGCTGGGTGAATTCCACTCAGCCCATAATGGAAGGGTTAATCACTTTTCCTTTTATTAAGTATAAACATTTATTGGAAGGCTAATTGTGTTCTTAGGGTGGTCGAGCTGTGGATTTCAGAACTTGCAAGCTGGGTTCATATCCATGCTATATCACAAAATATTCCCTGCACACTTTAATGCATGTGGTAGGGTGCTTCTGACTGGCTGGTCAGTAATTCAAAATTAGAAATGGTGGCAGATAGCTTTATAGCAATTACAGAATAAACAAGTAGCTATATACTGAGTAGAAGAAGTGGTATTGTGTTTACATTTGTTAATTTTTTTAACTCTAATCCAACTTATATTTTTATGCCTGTTGTGTTTTTAAGACTTACATGTATAGTTTTTAGTGTTGAATACATTATTTCTCATGTAAAATTTTGATGCAATGTAACTAATCTGCTGAAAAACTAATACAAGTAGCTCCTAATGCATGAGTACTAATTTAAAGTTTCTTAGCCTCAGATCATCTTCACTATGTACTATAGCTAGACTGTTGCTTTTTTTCTTTTTTAGTGTCATTGGGATAAAAATGTATTGCCTCTCATTCTTTACACACATAATTTGTTTTGTTGGTATGATATTTCCAAAGTAATATACATATACTTTACACTTTATTTACAGAAATGGCAAAGATTGGTGATGGGAAGAAGGTATCTCAGATAGAATACATTGAGAATGAGCAGTTATTAATAGTCATCACAGGTAAGTTTTTGGAGAAAAATATATGTTGTTTGTCCATCAGTTGTAGAAATTAGCAAAAAGAAAGAGGTTGATTGTTTTCTCCCAAAAGAAGCGTTTATATTCAGTGCCTTTATGAATTAGTAAGTTGTAACAAGATTTTTGGAAATATTTTTATAGAAAAATTGCTGACAGCCATCTTTTAAACATGAAGTACAAGTCAGAAATGGAAAAAAAATCTTCTAGATAAACACATAGAAGAACCATTTATATGTCAAAGTGAGGTAGGTACCTACATTATACTGTAGAAAAATTGGAGCTGCAGGAAATCTGCCAATCAATACATGGAAGAAGAAACTTTTATAGGTCAAACTCTGCTGTGTACATTATATTAGCAAAATGTCAAAAGTATAAAAAATCTTTCAGAGGGAATGCAAGAAATGATGATTATTGGTAGATCATATGCTCTCATCAAACTAGAGAAAAGCTGGAAGTAAAAGAAAAACTATTAAATGAGTCCATGGAAGAACAAGATTCAAATACATATGAAACTGATACATAATCAAAAAAAAAGTTAATAAAGACCTGTTCAAATGATTACAAAAAAAAAAATTGTTGCAAACATATTGTACAGGAAGCGCATTTTTATCGGGAAAATATCAAATATGAAAGAAAAATATGAAGACTTTTGTATGGACAATTTGTATTAGACACAATGAACAAGTCTTTTATTAGAATGAGTACTCTCATCAAGAGCTAATGAAAACAAACATATTGGATTTTATTATTTATAAAGTATTTTTAGGTGAGTACACTTTAACTCTCAACACGGGCTCAGTCAATTTGACCAATGACATGACTTCTTTGTACTCATTTAAAGTCTATAGATTTAATACTTCTAACTTTCAATATATTGTGTATATCTTCACAAAATCTGGCAGTCTTTCAGTTAACATTTTAAGTCTTTCACATACAAAAAATCATATTTTTTAGTGAAGTATTTTTAATAAACTAAAATAAAGATTTGTCCATGAATATATTGAGTATTTGTTTTGAATAGTCCATGTACAAAGTGATTTTTATGTTAAGATTAAAAGTACTTTTCCTCAATTAAAAAATCTCATTTCTTTTGTGTAATCCCTAAAACCTTCTAAATGCATTTCAAACGTTTTTTTCAGTAAAACTTTATAGTTTATCTGTTATTTTTGCTACCCTATCTCAAAACGGAATTGGTGAATTTAACCAATTTCATAACTACCAAAAAAAAATATAAATTATCCTCCTTTTCTTTCTAGAATGACTTCAAATTGTAACATGAAACTACAGTTTATCCTAAGTAGCTTTAAGCTGGTAACAGTATACAACTATTTATAATTAAATTTTATTGTTTTATTGCCCTTTGAACTATGTCTAACTGTTCTCTGCACCATCATAAGTTGTAAATCACTCGGGAAAAATGCCGCTTATGTTATGCTATTGAATTACATTACTCACTGGCTACTATGAGCTGCTCTGTGTGTGCCTTGTGAAACATTTTTATTATATTATTATTATTATTATTTATTTTACCTAATCTTAACTAACCTAAAAATAACCCTATTTTTACATTTTAGTTACTTGTATAATAATAATAATAATAATAAATAAAGAATAAACTTGAAAAACAAGAAATAAAGTACTTACCCAATCTTCTTTTTTTTCTTGCTGTTGATTGTTGATGACACTTGACCCCACTTTTTTTATACTAATGGTAGTAATGCACTAAATAATTTTTATTTAGTTAAATAATGCACCAAAGAACATAAACTAATAACATGCAAAAAGTATACAATTTTGCATAACTCTCAAAATTTTTTCTGGATTTCTAACTATGTGACAAGAGCTGTTACAAGTTCATCCAAGCTAGGCGTTAGCTTTCCCGTGAGAATGGAGCTTGTACTCTGAGTGAAATTGATGATTATCTCTTCAGAACACAGCATTATACAATACATTATTTGATAGATAAAAACCTTGGATTTCTGTTGGTTATAAGTAATATATAATTAAACATAAGAGAGAATTATTAACAAATCCTGAAAGAGAGGATGTGGCAGGAGGAGTCTTATTTTCTATTTGAAAGCTCTGTAACCAAACCAAATTGAAGACTACAAAAATTATGGTTTGTCTGAGCAATGACAATTTTATAGTGAGTAATTTACGTTTAATTTCATACTTTTTGGAAGGGTGGTGATAAAATAGAGAAGATGCCTAGACAAAATGTCACACTAGGGGAAATTCAGGATTTTTTTTGTATTGCCTTGTAGAATTAAGAACTTAAAACTTGTATACTATTAAAATATGGATTATTAGCTAAGATTTTATGCTATAATAATTGGTTTAACATAAACAGAAAGTAGTTTACTAAGATTTTATGCTATAATAATTGGTTTAACATAAACAGAAAGTAGTTTACTAAAATTTTGAATGTAAGGCACTAAAACCTCGTGTCGTGCGCAATAAAGGATACCCGTGGTGATAAGGTTAAAAGAACAGTTTATCATTGGCTATCATAGGGAAATAGCTTGTAATGGTGAAATTAGATACTGTTGGGGAAAATTTCATATATATATGTTTACTTAATCTAATGCCAAAAATTTTACTGTATCTTATATCACTGTTATCCTATGTGCAAGTGATTTTAAAAAGAAATTATGGGCACACAGCATAAAAATGATCCATTATGTATCGATTTTATGTGCTATAGTAGCTTACAATTATACCTGGCATAAGTAACAGCCACTAATCATATCGAATATTGAGAGAGAGGCATAGGAACAAACCACGTTTCTACTGGATTTTAACGAAATTCCATTCGCAAAGCCATTTTATATAGTCTTTTGATTGATTGAACTACAACAGCATTAAAAATAAAAATAACTTCCAAACATGAGATTTTCTGATACATTAATGTGACTTGAGTGATGCAATTTCAAGTTTTTGATTCAGCTAACACTGTCATGGATGTTGTTGACAGCTGCAGCCATCACAATACATTGTGGATACTAATGTTGGCTTTGGCTTTTAGTTTAAAAAAATCATACTCTGTGGTTTTTTCACTTCTTTTTCTGTGCATTCAACTGTATCCTTTAAAACTTGATAGGCATAAATAGAAAGGACATTTCGTTCATAAAATCTTTCACAATATAAAAATTTTACAGCTGCTTTATCTTATAAAGGTGTATCTAGATCTTTAGTGAGCTTTATAAGGCTTTTCAGCACCAATTGTTTTATTAATGTGTACAGCCAAGCAACGACAACTGCGACTAATCCCTGTGGGAGCTCTTGATGGTCATGAAGTTGAATGGATTAAAGTGCCTGACACTAAAGGATGTGTGACTTTCTGTGTATCCAGTCTAGAAGGAGTAGATGGAGCTACTGGACTACACTATTATTTTACTGTAGCTGTAAAGAGACAGGTATTATTATGCTTCTTACGACATTTACTGTTATGATCAAGAGATGGGTATTGTTATGATTCTTGTTACATTTATTGTTACCATCAAGAGACTGGTACTGTTATGCTTCTTATACCTTTACTTTTACGATCAAGAGATGGGTATCATTATGATTCTTGCTACATTTACTGTTACCATCAAGAGATTGGTATTGTTATGGTTCTTGTTAGATTCTTGTTAATATTATCAAGAGGCAGGTGTTACATTTATTTTAAATTGCTCTATTTGTGAAGAACATCCGTGTTATATGGATTAGTTATACAAAGTAGATGCACTATAATTGTTTTATATACACAGCAGATGGTTTATATAGATTATATGTGCATAAATCATATTTTATCAACATTGCCAATATTTGTTTACATGGTATATATGCAGTTGATGTATTGTACAAACTTGTATACGTAGTTGAACTATTGTAGATTTCATTTTGCTCAGTTGTTCTACTGTGTGGATCTTATATCCACAGCTAAAGAAGTAGATGATCTTTAAATACCTAGTTGATTTAATCTGTAGATACTGTGTATACAATTTGATATTCTGTGTGGATTTTATATACACCCAATTTGGTTTTAATACTTTCACCTGTATATATAATGTACATATATAATTCTTTACAATCCCATGTGCTTTGTGAATTTTATGTACACCCAATTTGGTTTTAGTGCTTTCACTTGTTGATATAATGTACATTTATATAATTCTTCACAATCCTGTGTGCTGTGTGAATTTTATGTACACCCAGTTTGGTTTTAGTTCTTTCACTTGTTGATATAATGTACATTTATATAATTCTTCACAATCCTGTGTGCTGTGTGAATTTTATGTACAACCAATTTGGTTTTAATACTCACTTGTGGATATAATGTATGTATGTAATTCTTAGTGAAATATATATTGATTAATTCAACATATTTTCAATTGATCCAAATATAATTAACTCCAAATGTTTTAGTTCCTGAATTTTTGTTGTTGCAGGTTGTCATCTGTTAAGTTTCACAAATCTTTCATTTACTGCTGATTATTTATGAGCATGTTATTGTTGTATGAATTTATTGTTTGTATGTTTTGAATTGTGACTAATAATGTTCTGAATGCTTTTCTCAGTAATTTGTTGGATATTATATTTATCTTTGATGAACTACAAATACTTTTTAATAAGTGAATTTCATTTCTATATGTATTGAAGTAATTGTATTTCATGTTTGGGGGTAATTAATTATGACTATTTAAAAGGGGGAATTGTATTTGCAGAACAAATGAACCATGTTATGTAGGTTGAACTACAATAACTGATTTTACTTAATATTCACTATTTAAAGTGATTTTACACACCTAAGGATTACTTAAATGGTAAAAGAAAGAAATCAAATGGATGGAATACCCTTAACTGTTAAATAATTAATTTAAAATGTATAACTTCAGTGCACTTTATTGTCATTAAAAAAAAAACTTATAAAGTTATTATACTTACAGTATATTTCTTCTTGTAGCTGACTATTTATGAGATAACTCGTATGAAGGTTCGCCATCAGAAGTATAAAGAAATTCAACTCCCTGGTCAACCACAGTGCTTGGATGTGTTTGGTGAAAAAATCTGTGTGGGTGTTTCATGTAATTTCTACCTGTATTCACTGGAAGATGACAGTGGCCCAACATGTAAGTGGTAATAAATAATTGTTAGTGAAAAATCAAAATTCATTATTTATTACAAATGCATTAAGCCATTTATTTAAGGTTAAGTTGTTCATAGTTTTCATAACTTTAGAGTTTTTTTAATGATATTGTATGTTACATTTTTAGTTAAATTTCAGACTATATTTTAATATTAAACTTATTTTACTTCTACTTTGTAATAACTGCTCATGCCAAGAAAGGGTAAAGAGAGCTTGCTACTTTTTTAATAAAACTGAATCTGTGTTTTAATGTGCTGTATCATGCAGTTAACCAGATTCTGACTTCTACAGTTTCTGATTTTATTTTTGACATCTGTACCCAGCCAATCAGACTACATGGTGATCATATTGCACTAACTGGAATTCACTAGTCTGTTGTGAAAAGGTCATCTTACTAACATTTAAGTCCTTGCCTTTAAATTGTATTGTTATATGTGAATCAAAAAGTAGGCCAGTGCTTATTCATTTTTTACAATGTTTGCACAGTCTATGACTGATGTGGGTCACTGGATAGCTTGATTCAAAGCACCTGAAGAGCTAGTTTCAACAGCCAACTGTGTGAGTTGTGTAAGCTGGTGGGTTTGATGAAGATGCACATTTTGCCTTATCACCCCCAGTCTGATGGTTTAGTACAGCAAGCAATAAAGACTGTCAGGAATTTGCTTGCAAAGTTTGTTAATCCCAACCAGATTGACAGGGATGAAAACATGTATGTCATGATGACATGTCACACAACTGAGTAGAAGTTTAACAGGCTTACAAATGATCTTCATGTTTGTGCAGGAAGTCTTGCTCCCTGTAGATGTGATGTATTGTCCTCCCTCTAGAATGGACTTCCTACAACTTTTACAAGAATGTGTGGATTGGTTAAGGTTTATGTTAATTGATGTGTGCTAGTTTGTAAGTTAACAGCTAGGAAAGACCTCCATGACAGAAGAAGTGCTATGGTAAGACAGTGAAGGAGTGAATGTATGACAATGAAGATTGGGTGTGGCTTTGGTGCATGCCAACAGCACAGAAGTCACTCAGCTCCAATTGGACAGGACCTCTTCTTGTGCTCTGATGAGTAGCTTCATTAACATAGTAGTTAGGGCAGTCAAAAAACATGCATAGTACGTGTTGACCAGCTGCATCTGTACATTACTGATGAAGTTCATGTAAACTAGACTGACCAGAAATCAGATCAGTACAAGAGCACTGTTTGATCCCACTTCAATCCAGAAGATTTAAAATTAAGAGCTGGTCATTCAGGACAAGTCAAATCAGTTAACTACTGGATCTGGAGGTGAGAAGCTGTTTTGACAGTCGGTCAAACTGTTGCTGACAGCCTACAGATTGATTCAACTGGAATTAAACTTTATCATCACAAAGATGGGACAGTCATGTGAATGAAAGATTTTATTATAACTATTCAATTAGTGAGCAGTTTAACTTGAATAATTCAGTGCCCTTTGTACCATAAAAGGGCTTGAATGTAGTCAGTGACACAAATGCATCAGGGTGAGCAGGGTCTGATGTCAGTATTTAGCATGTAAGCAACTTTTGCTAATTTTGAACCTCAGCTCCAGTTAAAATAATAACAATAGTGAACACATTCATATTTAATATCTTAGAAGAGAAATACAACTTTAAATTCACAGATAAACAGAAACTTGCTGCTGAATCTGTAGTAGACTGTAAAGATATGTTCATTGTATTTCTAACAGGATATGGAAAATTTAAGAGTTACTTGCATTTGCAGAAATGTATTGATTTATGAAATATGAAACTGTCACCATTCTTGTGTTTGACCAAGTATAAAAAAAAAGTTATGAAACATTTGCTACAGAATGCCAAAAAGACAAAGGCATTTCTATTCAGATTGCCAAAGAAGCTCTCTCAATACTCCTCATCATATTGATGCATGTCTTGCTATATTGATCTAGGACCATCCATACGGATGTACAACTTGATGTGTTGATATAGGTCTCGTTATAATGATCTGTTTTTGCTATATTGATGTCAGACTTTCTATACTGATATATGTCTTGCTATACCTGTTTAGGTCATGCTGTATTGATGTAGGTCTCATTATACTGATGTAGACTCTGATATACATCATGTTACGGATGTACAACTTGATGTGTTGATATAGGTCTCGTTATAATGATCTGTTTTTGCTATATTGATGTCAGACTTTCTATACTGATATATGTCTTGCTATACCTGTTTAGGTCATGCTGTATTGATGTAGGTCTCATTATACTGATGTAGACTCTGATATACATCATGTTATTGTAAAACTTTTAGCAGAATACCTTTTAAAAAGGAAAATTACAGGTACCTTGTTCTAAAACAAAAATAAAAATGAACTATTTTACATATAGTGTTAATGAAATATCTTTGATTTCACACTGCAGCTGAAAATATTGCTACTGGAACAAGACACTAGAACATTTCAACAAATGATAAATTGGAAAAAAAAAGTGCAGTTTATATTTGTTAACTTTCTAAAATCAGATGAATGGATTTTTTTTTCAGATTGAAATGTTTTATTAGCTTAAAAGTCTATTTTTGCCTGCCACAGCAGATATCAAAAGTTAAAAGACAAAAGCACAAACTTGTCATCAAAACATTCTTGAAATTTTTCTTCATCCAAATTATAACAGTTTGACAGAACATTAGTAAGGTCACCGTTGCTGTACTGTTTTCCCACACTTCTGTGTCATTCATTATTTAAATCATAAAGATCAAACATATATACAGTACACATTAGTCACCTGACTGCTCCATTGACTATGTTTACAAACATTTATTTGTGACTTCTCTTTTATGCACTAAATTATGCTACAAATGGTTGAATCATGTTCACAATTCATAATGATAAAAAAAAACAGCTGCTCTAATGGATTTTGTCAATGAATGCATTCAAGTATTAATATAGCAGTCAGAGCTAGGCAGAATATAACAACTGGATTATTTGGGTTATGAGTATCTAGGATGGTAGTTTGGTTGAAAAGCTAATGATTGAAGAAGTAGCATTCCTTGCTTTTGAACTATCAAGTGGTATTGTAAGGTATGATGTATGCACTACATTATATGATTACCACTCAATTTCTGCAGTTAGGATGGTTTGTTGATTGTGAGATAAGCTGAACCAAAAGGGCTTTAAACCTTTACATTCCTAGCTGTTGAGCAGAGTTTTACTAAGACAGATATCCATAGCATATTGAGTGATAGCTGCTCAAATTAACACAATTTAGGATGACTGGTGCCACTAGATGTAATACCTAGTACATCAATAGTGTAGGTGATATCTGGGAATTAAAAAACTCAGTTGAAAGGCTGTTGCAACTCTTGCTTTCCTAGTTATTCAGTGATTTTCTCTCGACTCTCAATCTGAGGTTCACAGGTTCGAATCCTCGTTCCACCAAACATGCTCGCCCTATCAGCCGTGGGGGCATTATAATGTGATGGTCAATCCCACTATTTGTTGGTAAAAGAGTAGCCCAAGAGTTGGTGGTGGGTGGTGATGACTAGCTGCCTTCCCTCTAGTCTTACACTGCTAAATTAGTGATGGCTAGCGCAGATAGCCCTCGTGTAGTTTTGCACGAAATTCAAAACAAAACAAACCAGTGATTTTCTATGCTAAAATGTTGAGAAGTTTTTTGAGAATCACTCACCTGATCTAGCTGATTGACAGGAGTTCTACATAGCATACTTCATAGTCCTCTGTATCTTTACCCATACATTTGAAGATCATATTACTTCTTCATTGCAGGGAGGGAGTTGTGTTTCTTATGAGTGTATTTTGACATATACTGTAGCAGTAGCAAGAATGCTAATCCTGATTTATGAGAATTTTAGCTGAATTAAGGTGGTGATTATCTTGTGATGTCAGAAAAGAAAAATGTATTGAATTTATTGGCTCATAGGTTACATTACGATACAGCAGTTATCGAGACATGGCCTTATGGTGTAACCTGATAATGTTACCAAAGTAATTTGTGCTAGAACTGGTGGCAATCTTTTTTAAGTTATATGTGTGTGTGACAACCTGTAAAGATGATACATATATATGGCAATTTTATGTGTATAGCTAAGTATGTATGAGGTCTTACACATGTGTCTGAACAGCATGTAAAGCCATTCAAGAATGTTGTGTAGCACAACTGGATCAATTACACAAAGAAAACAACTATTAAGCAACATGTGAATGGAAATAACGGTTTGATCTGGAATTTAGGACTGTGATACGAGGTTAACTGTGATTACTGACCTGTAAGGCATTACATGAAAATACGGCGCAACTGTTACCATCATTAATACTTGTGAGAAAAAGTTTCATTTGAAATACTTGGTAGGTAATGGATTTAATACAGATGTAGTGTATGCTGAATCTGTATTAAAGGGTTGCATGTAAGTGTTTACAAGAGCAAAAGGAAGTTACTGTAGTCCTTGACCAGTGTGCCTGTATACATTTATTAAAGTTAAAATTAATGTTAGCTTGAGGGCAAGCCTGAAGCAAAAGGAGGAGGAAGAGCGATGTATAAGAATATTATGTATTTTCTACCATTTTATTGTAATATAGTATTTTTAATAATTAGTTGGCTTAAATCCAGTAAGAAATGACAGTCCAGAGTATTAGCAAGCATACACACTGTGTTTGTGTTATTTAATAAAGATTTGTATTTTACATTGTGTCCAATCTTTTAGTATATTTTCATGATATCAGTTATTCAGAGATATTTAGAACTACTCTACTAGGTACTTTGTTAAACCTCATGTTATTCAGCAGACCTATCCTGTTGCTGTCAGGATAGTTGTTTCGGCCTGAGTATACTACACCTTGTTTTTTACACATATAGAAAAGTTATGAACTTAGGAACATTTTTGGTGAAAGGAAAGAGATCTTTATCTTACTAGGTATTTGTATACTATATGCTTTAACTAATGTTTGGAGTTTTGTTAGTAAATTAGGTCATGTTTTATTTGTTTTTTAATTTCATGATCTTCTCTACCCTTAGTATAACTGTCACTTGTTTAATGATCCATGAGTTTGAATTTTGTTTTTTCATTGTTCTCGTTATACACCAAGACAATGAAGATTTCATTCTATGAATATGGCTCATGGAGAATCATACATATTGGGATATGAAGTTCCCAGTTCAATTATCAGAAGTCCCATTTGTAGTGTAATCTCAAATTATGAGGTTACTTGATGACTGTGGTTATGGACAGTATAAAGTTTTGGAGAAATAAGGTCATTGTACATACTTTAACCCATAGATCCAACAATGAAGTTTTTTTTTGACAAAGCAAATAATCAGTAAGATTATTTCCTAAGCTGTTGTTCAGACCCGTCTTCAGCTGTTTATGATACTGGGTAATTTGTGAAATCAGTATTATATAATAATGCAGGGTGAGAGGTTCTGTTTTAAAGCTAATTTTTGGTATCCAGCTTTAAGTGTTTGTATTAGTTGTTGTGTGCAGGGTCTGTGCCATTTTGTATACTTCCCATTCATTGTTGGGAATTGACGATTTAGTGATCTAAGAGATGAGGTCATTTTAAAGTAAAATATTAACTAAACACTCACCTCTTGCCTTGCCTCACTGTCCATCCTCATCTCTGCAATAATCATGGTGAGCAAAGTATCACTTTTAAAAAAACTATAATTTTGTGTTACTTAAAAAGTGTTCATTCAGTTACTATCTACATCATATGAGCAGTAATATACTTCTGAATGTCATTATAAAAATACTTTTATATAAAATATCACAACAGTGTTTTAAGTACCAACCAAAGCTGTAAAGAAACGTCTAGGAAAAAAGGATTTGTGGTTTGTGTAGCAATCTGGTATGTTTTTGAGAGTACAAGACAGAAACAGTCATAAATGGACACAAAAAAATCTCAAATTGAATTTCACGTTCTTCAGAAAACAAAAACTATTTTATATTATGTTAGCCTTTTTCTGTAGAACTACTGTTGTAGGTACACAACTGTGAATGTCTACTAAAAGTTTAATTCTAATGACTTGAGTCAATCACTAACTGAATGTGTATATGAAAGCTAACAGACACAAAACTGAATGTATAGTTGTGGATAAACAACATAGTAATGCTTATCACATAGTCTCTTAAAACTTTGTAAACAGAAGTTGAAAACATAAAGGTAGTATACAAATGTTATTTTAACAATTATCTCTGCTATTTGATATTAGGTATGATTCCACTGGACAGTATAGAGTTTGCCTTTCTTCGTCACAGTCCTATGGATGCCTTGTTGTCAGTAGAACTTCCAAGCAATGAGTACCTTCTAGTCTTTAGCCGTAAGTTTTTGTTTTTATTTCTTAATTGGCTTAAATGTAATAATATATAAAATGAATGCTCCTATAGCTGCCGATCCACTGTCTTGCTGTGTTTATTATGTTTTTTACTATTTATGGCTCATTTTGTGGGAAGTATGATAATAGTCCCGTGGAGTGAAATCAATAGCTTGAAACTTTATGTAAGTTGATTTATTATGGTCAGTTGTTGACATTTTAATATCTGTGTAATTTATAATGTATTTATTGGTTATTCTTCACACAGATTTATAATACCACTAAAAACATTACTCATCTTATTTTAAGTTTTCAAATGTTTTTGTGATATACAAACACATAAACTATTTTTTGGACAACTGAAGTTTTGGAATTTACTATTTTAGTAAATTTTGAAATTTTTTAACACTTGTCTACATTGTTGTTTTTTCATGAAATTTTCTCATTTTTATTTATTCTTTTTCCCTTGGATGAAATTTAGTTTCTTCTTGATATTTTCATATTTCAAGAAAAAACATTAGGTTTGGAATGTTAGATTTCTTTACAAATGAAAAAAATCTCAAGTTTGTTTTATTTTTGAATAGTCAATCCATGTTTTTAATTTAAATTGTAAGTAAAATTAAATTTTAATATAAATCTAACATTTTAGGTTTTTCCCTTCAAAATGAAAATATGGTCAGAAATATTTTTTTTAAGATAACTTCATTGGAAGAGTGTAAACCTGGTTTGAAGCTGAACTCTTATTGCACCAATGGACATAATGGGAACTTGATACCTGACTGATTCAGTCTTAAGTAATTCTGCTGTTATGTCATCTGTTTGTTTGAGTTAACATGAATTAGACTTGACAGCTTGGTATCTGACTGGTTTCAATTTTAACTAATTCTGTCATTTCATGTAGATGTTTGAGTTAACAGTTTTAATAAATTCCATCATTACATCTGGATGTTTGAGTTGGTATGAATTATTGTTGGGATTGTGTGTATTGATTAGTTCAGTGCAAATTGATGATGTGATATTTGCCTGTTTCTAGGTCAACAAGTGTTATCATAATATTTTAATGTATGCACTGTTGTAACTAATGCTGATACATATTTAATCCCAAATGAACTCCTGAAGTATTACTGATTTTTGTGACATGGTGTTGGCTTTATAAAATCTTTATTTTTGGTAGTAAAAGGCTTGAGTTTTTGTTTTGGCTTAAGAACCTGAGAAGATATATGATAGCTTTTCATGTTACCTGGGAATACTTTAAAAAATATATTTTATGACTTACAGAACTTGGAGTTTATGTTAACAAAGATGGAGAAAAATCCAGAGAAAAAGAACTCATGTTTACTGCAAGCCCCACAGCAGTCAGTAAGTGATGAAATATAGTGTGTATTTTTTTATTATAATTCCTTAATATTGGCTTAGGACACAAATCACATGTATGTACACATTTACAGAAATTCAATTGTGTTCACCTTATATAATGTACTTTATTGGAATGATTTTCAGAAACTGATTACCTGAATACACACTAAATCAAAATTAAAAAAATCATATCACAAAATGCTTTTACTTCTTTTTTTTGTACTAACATTTTCTTGTTATCTCTTAAAATTAGCCTTTAATTATAGAAGTTATTTATTATGTTACATATTTTGGATTGGTGAGACCAAGATAACATATACTAGAAAACTTATTTCACAGTTCATTAATAGTAGGTTCAGTGGAAAAATAATGGATTGAAGTTCTGTTCTAGCACTTATAATTTTACACCAATGTTTCATGGTATTGTAATTTCTCATCTTTAGTAATTTATATTTAGGTTATTATTGTAGTTTTTCTCTTTTGGCTACTGTCTTTCTTGTTATACGATATTCATGTAATTGATATAATTTCTTCTTGTAATAATGTATGTATGTTAGTTTTATTAGTTACAGTAATGTATTCTGGTTACTCTTTTAAACCCCCTAGTGGCTTATTGGTGGTGTGAGAGCTATAATGTATATAATGCTAAAAATGGGGTTTTAATACCCACAGTAGGCAGAGCATAAATAGCTTGTCTAGTTTTGTACTACAACAAAACAAATACTATTTTAATATCTCTTATTTAGCAGTGTGTTCAGGTTACTGATATCATCTCTCACATGTGTAGTTATTCATTCAGGCTACTATTATAATTCCTTGTGTGTAATTATATATATATCCTGGTTTAGTGTTGTAATTTAATTTTTCACTTATAGTAATGTATCAATAAACTACCTTCTACATGTATTTTTATATTTCTGTGAGGTACCTAATTTTTTATACTGATTTTCAAGTGATTGAATACTCATTGTACTCAGTTGTTGGTGTAAATGATTCTGTGAATGGAACCCTTGATGAACTCTTATTACTTAATACTCTGACTGTCGTTAACATTTTAAATAAAGTTTCAGGTTTACTGTGATGAACTTGAAGTATATGTAGTTCTTACACATTATATATATATATATATAT
>NW_013666159.1:290472-312297 GCF_000517525.1 Limulus polyphemus
TATATATATAATAAGCTGAGAGTAAAATTGCTTCTTGGTAAAACATGTTTAAAAGTGATTAACAGCCCATTCAACAGTTTGGAGGTGAGGTACTGAGATTGTAGAACTCAAAAGTTAGTGTGCAAATATTAAAATATAAGAGATAAACATGAGTATATTAATTCCTGGTAAAATCACACTTTCACCCTTTCTATCTATATATAGATATGTAATTATATCTTATTTTGTTATTTCTACAACTTGCGTAGATTTTTAGTTATATAATTCAGTTTTCTAAAATCCTTGTTCTCATTTTTTCTAAATGGTTAAACTATATCTTTTGGTATTTCTTCTGATGGTTGACTTTCTGTGGCTAGAAAAAAATCGTAATTTATAGCTATTAGTATGACTTATAATAAACTGCTAAACTTTCAGGTTTCCGTGGTCAGTACCTGTCGATGTATAGTGAAACCCATGTGGATATTTTTGATGTTACCTTGGGCAACTGGATACAAACTGTTAATATCCCAAAGGTATTTTACTGTTTTCTTTATTTACTTCAGCACTTTCAAGGTTAATCTAAAGTTGTTTTCGAGGAAAACATACATATCATTTGTGAAGTTAATCAGTCTGTTCTATTTTTATGTGGTTGAAAAACTATGCTCCCCCCTCCCTCAACTGTAATCTTGTAACTTTAATCCTATTTGTACCAGTGAGCACCTTTTAGGTGTTGAGTGCACTATCAAATTTCACAATTTAAGTAAAAAATAGTAATTGTAGCTTTATTTTAAAATTGGTATTTTGTCATTTTGTAACATTTATTTAGTGTACTTTGCAAAGAAAAAATTAAAAACATTTCAAATTTACATTTCTACAATTCTCTGAGTAGTCTCACCTGCAAAAAGTGCCTTTATTTGTGTTTTTAGGAACTATCATCCCTTGCGAATATTTTGTTTCTCGTGATTCTCTTTCTCAGATTTTATTAGTACAGCCTCTTGTTCACACCTTTTTATGATCTGACAGTATTTTATGTGAACAACTACCGATGAAGATCAGCTTTCAAAATAGCTGCAGGCAAAGTTTAAGTATAATTGGTTAGAGCAGGTTATAAACAATTTAATTTAATATAGAGATTTGAGAAGGGATTTTAGGGAAAATACAGAGAACAACAGCAGAATCTGATGGGAAGTTTAAAAGACTTGGGAACAAATCACAGATCTGGGGATTTGTTTTTTATAGTTTCTTTAGGCATTTTTTTAATTCCTGAAAATATTTTAGTGTTAAATTATATTTGTTTCAAAGCTATAGAAATTTTCTTCTGTGACAAAACATCAGGGGAGCCTAGTTAGGTTCAAAAAGTATGGCAGGCAACAAAAAATATTCTGATGGCTGAAATGTGACTCCAGTTTTTACTTATTGGGTGTTATTGTTTATTGTATCATATTGAAACAATGCAAATAAGTACAAGAACTTGTTATTTATTAAAAAGTAACTATAATTATTAGATATAAATTGATTATTACGTAACCTCACCTGATGGCATTGTGACAAGTCGTGTTGTAGGTCACCAATAAATTTGTTAGATTTTGCAGTGTTTTTAAAACTTATAGCTGCAATCAGTAAAATAAAAGTATCATAAGAAATATGTTAATATATATCAATCAAGTTGAAACATATATATAATTGAACTTTGTGACCAACAAAAAAACAATTAAGATTTTAAGATTAAAGAAATATTCTTTGTTTTTTTTAAATCGTGTGTCTCAACAAAATTTTTGAAATTTTACAATGTTTAGAAGTAATAGAAAAAGTAAATCAGAGCCTATTTATAGTACAGAAGTACCATTATGATTTACATCCTCCGATTTGTTCAGACCCGAGTACCAATATCACCTGCATTTATCTAGCTGTAGCATCATGTATTGTTATTCCTGTATAATTATACTGTCATGTCTGATTATTGTTTGTTAGCACTTATTGTATGTATAATTATTGCCTACATATGGTAGTATCATGTATTTTTCTGTTCTATACAGCATTATTGGTTACAAGTATTTAAGTGTAGTATTGTGTATTATTATGTTTACATTAAGTATTTGGTAGTAGTATTATGTATTATTCATAATGATTATAATATTTAGCTGTAGAATAGTGTACTACTGCATTTTATGAGTGTTGTGTATGGATTTTTTTTTACTTCAGAATTTTTCTCATATAATACCCTTATTTATACCATTACCATTTTTTCTATATTTTTAAAGCAATTTACTTGTGAATTATCGTCTTACTATATTATACTAAATTCAATTCTGTGTCTCTTCAGAGTAAGCCTTTAAGCAGGACAGGAGAAGTGGTTAGCATGTGTACATCTGATCTTCCTCAAGTTCTTTACTTCCACAATATTCAAGATGAAGAGAACTTAATACATGTACCTGATCCTAGTGTCCAGGGTCAGCAGACAGGGTCAGGGAAAATTAGCATGACAAGAATGAGAAGAAAATTTTCTGCACGAGACCCAAATCGCATGTGAGAAACCTTCAAATAATCACAATGTTTTATAACATATAAGTACTTTTAGATGTGTTTTACGTTTGGAAATATTTGTGGCATTAATAATGACAAAAATAAGATTAAAAAAAAGAAAGATATAAATATAATGACTAGAGTTACATGAAACTAATCAGTAAGAAAGAAGCAAGGTAATGTTTCAGAAGGAAGTTACCATCTGTTACTGATATCAGTTTTAGAATTAGTATCTTCTGACAAGAGTAATCATTAAGTTTTTACAAAGTGTATTTATGTTTGAGAGAAAATAATCTGTTCAAATTTGAAATGAGCTTATCTTTTGTTAAAAACTGGAATATTGTTTCATGTATGTTCCCTTATGGGAGTACAATAATAAATAATTCAGGATAACTATATATTTGTTATGTTTAAGAGTAATTTTGTGTGAAATAAGGATTGAACAAGTGTACTTTTATCACATTTTAACATAATGTTTCTAAGTTAAATTAGAACAGGACAGGTGTATATTTATTCTGTTTTGAGTAAGTATAAGTGAGTTAAGGACAGGACAGCTGCATCTTTATTACAGTGTGACAAATAAGGGCATGAAATCTGAAATTTTGTTATGTTTTTAACTCTCTCACTACGGGCTCAGTCCCAGGAACCGACCTTGTGACAATTTTGTGCTTGTTATAGTTTTCATGCTATAGCTTTTAGTATCTTCATGAAATTTTGCAGATTATCAATATACATTACAAAGCATTCCTACACAAAATATCTGATTTATTTATGTTTTAAGATTTTTTAAGTAATGATTTGCTCATGCATTTTTTTTTCTTTTGGAATGTTTACTATCCCAATATGCAAAATAATTTTTATTTTAAATTTAAAATACTTTTATGCATTAGAAAACTGTCAAATTTCACATGTGAATTTTTTACAACCTCCAGTTTTTTAATAGAAAAACTTTATATTTTATGTGTTATTTTTGCTATTGTATCTCTGTGTGGGTTTGGTCGATTTGACTGACCTTGTAACCACCATACAAAAAAAATTAGGAAAGAGACACAAATTATGCTTTTTTCATTCTAGGATGACTACAGATTATAACACAAAACCACAAATGTTTAGTCTAAATAGCTTAAACCTCACAACTTTATACATATATGTATATATTTATTATCTTTATTTTATTGGCTATTCAGCTGTGTCTGATGTACATTACAGAAGTTGCAATGTCAAGGTGCACGTGCACTCATGTTACCATACCATAAACTGGCCTTTACAATGTGACCTGTCTTGGTTTTGTTCTACTGGACCAGACATTTTGGTTATAATGTATTAAATATGTATATATATATATATTATTAGTATATACAAATGAGTTTTTAAATTTCAGTTATTTTTCTCAAAACATAGAACAGTAAACAAAAGTATAGAAAACAATGATCTCTTCTACTTATGAAGTTTGTACTCTCTTGCTGCTTGCCATAATTTGCCAAGCCTTGTCAAATTTCACATGTGGAGAATGTAAAACAAGATAATTTTTTTAGGTTTTATATATGCATTTTGAAATAACAAAAAATCATGATTAACTATATCAGTACCATAGAATTCCAATATAATTTATCAGGCTTAGTAACTAACTGTATTGGGGTCTAAAAAAAATATATTTCTAGCTCCATTATCTCTTATCTCTCCGCTTTGATTCTACCATGAAAAGGAAGGTGTTCCTGCATGAACAGTAGGCAAAGGCTGAGAAAACCACATTGGGAACATTTTGAGCTTTTGATTGGTTATACTTGTCATAGAGTGAAGTCGGTGTACGTAAGGAAGTATTTCCAAAAATGGAAGAGATGGGAAGGGCCACCTTGGTTGATTCCCTAAATATAATAATATCTCAGATGGGAGGTTCTTATTCTAGCTTGCCAATATCAGTAATTGAATTTCTGATTCATAAAATACTAAAGACTTTGTATTTGGATGTCATAAACATCTAATTTGAATCAAAGCTGCATTGAACATACCACGTGACACACACACAAATCGATAGTTAGGATTTTTTTTTATATTTACCTTTAAATTAAGAAATTAACATATGTATAATACTAAAATTTGAATTATAATCTACAATTTGATGCCAGACTTATTAACATACATTCACAGAATAGTAGTTCAATAAAATTTTGAATGCAAGTCTACAAACATGATAACATAACCTCTGACCTGTAGCAAAACCCAACTAGATAGGTTTAACATATAATTCACATTCAAATAGTAACAAAACAATTGTACTTTATATTATGTTTTGAATAAATAATTATATAAGTGAAATAAGGACAGGACATTGTTTCTTTCTTATATTTTGAATAAATAATTCTAAGTTAAATTAGGACAAGACATCTGTATCTTTATTATCTTTTGAGTTAATAATTATAAGTGAAGTTATAACAGATAATAAAGGCAAAGCTATCCTTTAGAGTTAATAATTATAAGTGAAGTTATAACAGGATAGCTTTGCCTTTATTATCTTTTGAATAAAGACTCCTGAGCAGAATAATTGAACAACTGTATCTATATTTTCTGCCTAATATACTGGAGAAATTTGTTGAATTTTGTAGTTTCTACAAAGTAATGAATTGATATCTGTGGTGTATAGACATGGTTATTTTTTATAATTAAAGGAGAATAT
The DNA here is from genome assembly GCF_000517525.1 of Limulus polyphemus. NCBI lineage: Eukaryota > Metazoa > Arthropoda > Merostomata > Xiphosura > Limulidae > Limulus > Limulus polyphemus. The sequence goes on from NW_013666159.1 coordinate 295,649, forward strand.
TTTTTCTGTATCCTCATTTTGTTTACATGTTTAAAAAGTCATCTTTTGATGTCAAATAAGCAGTTTTGTTTTTATGTACATATAGAGTGGATAGAAAGTCCAGAATTATTTCTGGTCCTACCAACTTCAATCATGTATCTCACATGGGACCTGGAGAATTTCACAACCTGAGTGCTTTACCAACTGTGAGTTATTTTTATTTCATAACATGTACATTCTTAGCGTTTGAGAGGTGACCGCTGATTAACTTTAAAAATAGCATAAAGTGTTAGTTCTAGTCAGAATAAACCTTCCTTATTCGTTTTAATGTATTATTGATTTTGCTTGTTGTTATTCACATCAAAGCTTTATTTGTAATAAAATAATAATTTTAGTTTGAATCAAATAAATATAAAACATGAATACTTTATTAGCAGTAAGTTATGAATACTTTGTAGTTCAGTAATAAACTTATGTTTCTGTAGTTTTGTTTAAAACTGTACTATATGAATTTATCAAAGACATGCTTTTACCCTGAAGTAGTAGTCCCAATACCATTAGATGGATTATGGTACTGCACAACAAAAACAGTTTGATTACAATGGCTTGAATGCATTCTCTATGCAAGTGTCACTCTTTACCAAAATTAATTTTTCTCCTTTTGTTTAAATACTAATAAATAAGGTTTGGTTTCAGCTTTAAACTATTTGCAAGCCTCTATATTTGGGAAAAATGTTTTTAACATCTGTCACACAATCCAGCTCAACAGCTTTTAGTACTGAGCCTAGGGTGGTGAACAGGGGGTTCAATCTGGAAACAGGTGTTTTAAGGTTATTTTGTCAGATGTTGATGAATAAAGCTTGGCACATTTCTAAAATGAAAAAAAAAATCAATTATATATTAATGAAATTATCACATGATGAAATACATATGGATCACACAATGGTGGCACCTTATATTTGGCATTATACCATCCTTCTTATATTTACTCATCATTGCAGAAATAGCATCTTTAGTCTGAGAATTGCTTGGGAAATCATCTTGCAAATGCATTGTGCATCTGCTTTAATTTCAACGCTGTATCTTTGGGCTTTATTGTGCCATTAGTTTCACAAAATATTGAAAAGTAGTAAATTAAATTATAGACCCAGGGATTCACTTGTATTTTTTAATATTGTAAACAGCTTATCAATTGAATAATTCGCAAGAATAAAATGATGCATATTCTTGTATAAACATAGGATCATTGTGGTGAGTTAAAGACATTTCAGAGCTTTATACGTGTGAAAAACATATTGTTTTGCTGCATCTTTACCACTACAGATTTTTGAATATTTGTTTGCCAAAGTTGTTGATCTGCTAATTTTTTTATTTCACAAGTCAGCTATGAAACAATGAAACTGCTCTTATAATGAAAATTCAAGGAAAATTTTGATCTAAGTCTTGTTTTAATAAAAAAAAAAAATTATAACTTTAAATAAGTCCCAAAGATTTATTTATCCAGTTATGGGTTCTTCACATTTACTTCAGGCACAAGAAAGTATCCATAAAGTGAAGCATATATTTCACCAAGGGAAGTCAACCCCCCTGCGTAGTCAGTCACGTGACAGTTTACCTCAGAGACCTATTAGTGTTGCCTCAACAGTACAGAATGGTAAGGTCTTTGTTATGATCCTGTGTAATAATAATTGCAAATATAGGAAACAGAATGAAAAATTAAACATTAAAGTAGTTCACCAATGTACTAAGAATTTTCTAATCACTACTGAGAACAGTATAGTTTTTATTAGCTATCAACAATTAGATAGTAGAGAAAAGTAACAAAATAATAAATACTCAGCATCTACAATTTGAAGTTTGGAGAAAAAGAGCATCAGTATAAAAGATGCTTTTGTGAAAATAGAATCTTAAAACAATAAATGAAGTTTGAGGAATAAGAACACAGTCATTATCACTATTAAAAAGTTTTATTCCAAGAAAATATGGCTATTACTTTGCTAGGGTCAAAGAATAAGCTGGAAACTTAGAGAATAAGAATTGAATCATTAGCACTAAAATTATGTCTAGACAGTTCTAGGATTAAACAATAAACTGGAAACTTGGTGATTAAGAACTGAATCATTATCACTAAAATTATGTCTAGATAAATATGCCAATCACAGTTATAGGTTCAAACAGTAAACTGGAAACTTGGAGAATATGAACTCAATCATTATTGCAAAATTTATTTCTAGGATAATATGTCTATCTCACTGCAGGATGTAACCGTGAGTGTTCAGTTAGATTTACTGCTTGGCCAAACACACAATAACATACTTGTTTTTTTAGTCATAAAAAAGATCTGGAAATTATCATAGGAAACTTTAAACTTCTTCCTTATTGATTAAAAACATCAAGTTTATTGGCCTTAGATTAAAACCATTTACTTCAGTAGACAAAAAAGTGACACCCATTTGTATTTCAGTCCTCACAGTGACAGGGAACTAAACATTGTATGACTTATTTATTAACTAACTTGAAAAGGTGAGATTATGCTTTATAAAAATATGAGTATTGAGGTAGAATTAGCATTTGCGATTTTAATTACTTTGCTTGAGACTGATAAATAAAGATAACTGTATTATTGGAAAAGCATTTCTTTTTACCTTTGCACATGCACGCACACATATGTATACATAAATAGAGAATGAGAGAGACATGATAAATAAGAAAATGCATTTTCACATCTGGTATATTTAAGTGTAAATTATTCATTAATAACAAATGCAGCTACAGCATGATAACATTGGTTCAAATTGCTTTCAGAGGAAGATATTTGATGATTCCAAAATAATAGCTTTTAAGTTATCTGTAAAAGCTCAAGGCTACAATGTATTTACATGCACCATCATCTTGTTCCTCTTGGATCAAGTTGTTAAAAAGTTATGCATAAGGATCTTGTGAAATAGATTAAATATATTCTGAGCAGTTAACTGTTGGTTATTTTGTATCATTTTCAAAAGAAAATGCAGTTGGAGAAGAGATTGTTGTGTATTTGTGCATGTGGAAGGCCATACACCGGATGAACGTAGACAAATATATCAACAACTGTGTGTTCCAAGATACTTTCATTTAATCCAGTTGAATCATATTGTTCATGTTGGGGATGATAATTAGGTTATTTTTTTCTTTAATCTACATATAATAATTTTTGATAATGTATCATGTTTTGTTTGTGAGAACTTGCATAACTCACTGAAGGTTCTTTATCTGGCTTAATAGCTATGGTAAAAATACTGGACATGAAAGAAAATTATCTTAAACAAGCAACTGATAAGGGATTACTAACTATTTTTCCTTTTATTATATTATACCTAATTAATTAGGCTTAATCAAATCCAGATTTATAAAGTGAAGGTACTGCTTTAAAGCCAGCTTTTCCTAGTATTAAAGTAAAAACTAGAAAGATAGAAGTATACATTTAAGTGAATAACACTTTTAATGTTAAAAATGACACTTGTGGACCTAAGCCCTTCATCAGGATTAGACTGTACAGACATTGATAGAACTGTTAAAAGTTATTCACTTTCTAGTTTTTATTTACTATCATCTTTAATCCTACAACTATTTACATGACTCCAGCTTGTGCTAGGCCTGTTGCTTTACAGTATCATGATCTTACAGCAACCTCGCCTAGTATTAATTGTATTATTAATTTTACTATAGTTTTATTTATATTATGCAATATTTGAAGCATATAACTTCAGAATCGTTATTATTATTTTGAAATTTGTGTCTATTACCAAATTTTACAAAAAAGGAGTTCTTCACTGTAAGTCCAAACAATAATTGTAGTTTAGGAAGCACTGAAAACTACCTTGTGTACCAGTAACTAAGATACTGCCAGCTACTAATATTAACTTCCTTGTCTTACAGCTGTTATTTTAATTTAGAGAGGTTGACATTAGTCTGGTACTTGAATTGCTTTACTAACTCATGTAATTCATGGCAAGATCAAATATTTAAGTTGTATGTGATGATTGATCTCTGCACCTGGATCATCTTGCATTGAATTATATTGTTAACCCCACTTATTTTGTTGGGAATATAACCAGCATAAAATAATTGAGCCCATTCCCATGTGATCTTTTAATACTTTTGCAGAGTTGGAAAGAAAATAAAATAAGATATTGTCTGGGATTTTTAACACATATTTATCACTATGCTGTTTCTTTGCTATTTTCATCTTAAGGTAGTTGAGCCAAGTAATATTAGCTAAGGCGGGCAGGGCATAGTTAGTATCTTGGAACTATCAGTTACGCATCAACCTTTTGGCCAAATGACTTTTGTGGGATCCTGATAAAGATTGTTTAGCTGAAACAATTAACATATTTAATTCTTTCTCACTTAGTGATTTTATTCATGACAGTAAAACTCATTATCATAGCTCATTATTCAGTGGAAATGGATTACGTTTTTATGAATTGACTATTAATAATTTTTTTATTTATCACTTCAAGCCCATAACTGAAGATGAATTCATGTTTTATGAGTTGCTGATCGAGATATATTCAACAACCATTTATAGAAAACTGCTACTATAGTGTTACTCTTCACGTGCAACAATAATAAAATTTAATTTTATCAAGGATAACCTTAATGATTATGTAACACTAAATGCACAGAAAATAATTAGTGTTTATCTAAACATAAGATTTTTAATCCACTTTTATGCAGCATGATATATAATAACTGGTTAAATAGAGTGAGAAACAGTGTCTCTATATCTGTAAGTAGGTATTTTGAGGACTTTCATTTAGTTTTAATTCCCTAACAAAAGTAGAAACTAGTTATTGAAAATATTCAAGTACACTTTACCTTTACTAATGGAGAACTTGTGCTGTTTCTATAAAATTGAAAGTGGAAAATATTTGTGTGTGTTTTGTACTTGTTGTGCACTGATCTAGAAGGGAAGATTAGAAGTAATTAGTTTCCATGTAATTCTTGGCAATATCTAATTAAACTTCATTATTTAACTACTGTATGTTTATTCAGATGAACTTGATTCTCTAGGAAATCACCATGCTGCTCAAACCCCACGTCCTGTGTCAACTATGATATCAGTGTCCCCTGATGATTGTCACGTGTCTGAGGAACAGACTTTTCCAAACAGCTTAATTAATGAGGTGAGATAAGTACCAGTGTTTTTTTCAATGAAGTTGAATCCAGTTTAATTCTTAGTGTGTTAATTTATGGATTTTACATTTAATGTTGTTAGGATTTTCTTTTTTTTCTTACTGTCTAAATAAAGAAGTGAAATATTTAATGGAAAATAAAAACTGTTAGTTGATCTTAGGTTGGGGGATCATAAAATACTATTATTAGCCTCTAATCTTATGTAAGTATCACATAAAGCACGAAAATGTGTTATTATTAAGTATTACTTTTGTACAGAATTTAGTACTTGTTTGGTAGCAACTATGGGGAATTTATTTAACTGGAATATACTTTATACTGTACTTATAAAGGATAAACATCTAAATATTATGTTTTAGAAAGAAACTCATCTACAAGGTGTATATAAACTTACTTGGTGCATTATGTTGCTTATAATTTCCAAACTATAACATATTCATGTTTTCAGAATTAAGTGTGTATACACATTGATTACAGATTTTGCCACCAAAAGGTGACACTTAAGCCATCTTACAATTTCAGTTTGTTAAATAACTTTCTTCTGAAAATGAACTAACAGAAAAATAGATACCAACACCTATTTATTTAAACAAACTATCTGAAACATTTTGTTGAACTGGTTTAAATCATTACAGTAACTGTTCACAATGTCTTGTAACAGTTTCTAGATATGGCAACACATGCATACAGCTGACTACTATGAATAGTGAGAATGTAATGCTGAATGCTGTTCTTAAGATGATCAATTGTCATGGTAAACTTATGCTTTCAGATAACTCTATAACCAGAAATTTACAGGATGAGATCTAATGGCTCTGGTGCAGGAAATCCCTATTGATGATTTGTTAACTGAAAGCACTGCATAACTGGTTCTTCACACTGTTGGCAACATGATATTGCATGGTCACAGTGTTCTGCTGAATGTCCCTTTAAGGCAGGTAACATCATTGCTGCTATTGTGATGATAATGTACAATAGTATGGTAAAACTATGTACACCATGTTATGTAGGCTCCTACAAAATAAGCTGTGATGATAACGTCATGACACTGCTAGTAAAGCCAACCCAGGTGGTCATTAAGAGGTCTTTCAATGAATGCATGTGAATTGGTTTGACCCGAAATAATGCAGTTGCAGGCGTTTAGATAACTGTAGAGGTGGAAGTGGGCTTCATTAGTCCACAAAATGTTGTTAAGTCAATTACCATCCATTGGAAAGAATAATGAATTTTAAAGCAGAGTTCAACTCCTTCTTTGAGTTGGCAGGAAATGGTTACTGCAATCTTCCAGTCTTGTAAGAAAACAGGTTAAGTGTCTCATGCATTACCTTCCACATAGTTTTCTGGGATTGGCCAGTAGGCCTGGCAACTTGGTGGGTACTACATTCTTCTTGGGGACTGCTTTGTCTAATACCTGATGACATTACACGAATTTATGCAATAACTTTCACAGGTGAAGTGGAACATCCTTATCGTGATGTATCAGCCACAAATCCTGTCTTCTCAAATTTCTTGATGAGGTTAAGCTAGGCCTTTGAGCTACATGGATCTCGACAAACATTCTTGGATAGAAACGTAATTGACAGGCATACCTGCAGACAAACTGACAGCTCTTGTACTTACATACAGGTAACATCACATAGCTTAAGTAGAGCCACCAGGTGGAAAAATATGAAAACTCTGGAAATACATTCCCTATGGCCTCTGTGTATGCATGCTTAATTCCACTAAATAAATTCTGCAATTTACGTTTAAGCAGGATAAGACTTTCAAACAGTACTTGGTGTATGTAATAAAATGCAAATAAAAATTGAAACTATAATAAAATTTCAAGAAATATGACAGAAATAATTACAATGAGTTGAATTTAATGTCACTTCATGGCTTCTAGTAACCAAGTAACAACTTTTTCATGTTAAGTAATCATTTCCCCAACCCTGTTATATATTTCTGTATGATATTACAGATACTGGGTGATTCATCTTCTAGTCCTCATCTTTCCCGTGGCTCTAATTTCAATTCTTCCTCAAGTCCTGGAGATCAGCAGTGGATCCTAGATGACAGAGACTTTCTGCACTCAAGCTATGAGTCTCAGAGCTAAAGCCTGTGTTCTAAATTCCTGTTTTAGCCTTAAAGAACATAGGATCTCTTAATTGTTGGGTTACCACTTCACAAGATTTCATGCAGTACACATTAAAAAGTGGCATTTAACTCTTTGATCAGTGTTAATCGAAGAAACTTTGACCTGAATCATGTCTTCAATTTTTCATAACTCAGTTTTTTTTTACTCTTTCTTCCTAGTGGTTAGATAGATTGACCATGTTTACCATTGTGAACACAATAACTATGACAGTAAAAGAAATGTAATTTGGGTGCTGGAGGACGGTTGATTGCCTCTATATCTAAGAAACTGTTTACAACATTTTATGCAAGAATGTCTTCTTTTTTTTTAGCCTCTCTTTTTACTGTTATCAGTTAGATGTGTTCCAAAGGTGGAAAAAGATGTCAAGATAATTTTCTAGGTCAAAAAATTCGTTTTCGTGAACCTCTGAAGAAAGAATGTTGCTTTTAAAATAAAAGCACAAAACAAAACTTACCCTTCTGAAAGGGTGGTTTTTCTTACTGGGAAAAAAAAAAGACTGTGACCTTCATGTGCGTTAGATTGTCCTAACTGTGAAATGTATTATTTTAGGAGATTTAGGATAATATTGCATGGGAAAAACCTCAGCCTTAAAAACAATGTTTAACTGAAGTAGATCAGTCAAATTTACATAATCTAGTGGTCCAGTTTTAAAGCTTTATATGTGTTTGTGTGGTGTAGTATTTTCAGAGCTACTTTAAAAGACTTAGGTAGTTAATGGATTAGTGAGAAATGTAGAACAGGTAGTGGTAAGATTTAATGACCTATTTATCTAACTTGGTAACATGCTTAGCTATGGAGATTTAACATAGGTATGTCATGGTACCTAATCTTACCAAAATTATTATATATCAATGTGCTCTCCATAAAGCATGTTTTGAGTTAAAATCACTACAAATTAGTTTGAAACATTTATACTAGATTGTATTACAAGTGCACCACATCCAGGAACCATACCACTAGATATGTTTACAAGCCTTAACTCTCCATCTTTTTGGAGTGATTAAAGTTAACTGGTAGAAAAGTTATTCCTTTAGTTTACAATTTAATTAAAACATTAGCTCTAGGCTATCATATTAAAACTTTATATCAACTTTCATCTCTTGAAGAAGATCGTTTTTGCGGTACAATCACGCCACACCACAAGAATCAGTCCTAGTTCTGTATTTGTACTTAACGCTACTGACAGAAAATGGTTTTGTTTTAAAAAGTACTATTGAAGCAAATCACCTCTGAACTATGTTTGCAATAAACATGTGTACTAAGATGATTTATGCCTTAGAACATAAGTACCTTAAGACAAACTGACACTGTTCAGAATCAGTATCTTTGCAACAGGCTGTTGATGATGAATAGTAGGTTACAAAAGCTAGTTATGTTGAGAGTTTTAGATTTTAAGTAATGCCAGTTAAAATATCTATTAATTTGGTGTATTTAATTCAAACAGAATTTTCTTTGAAAGATTTTGAAGATGGTTTGTTAAATTTTAATTCTTGGGCATTAACCACTTCTTAGCTAGTTTTTCGTACTGCAAGTGGAAGACATCTCAAACAAATTTTGCCACTATCATCACCATTTCAATTTGCACGTTATTGAAAGCTATACACTAAGTTCCTGTCATTGTGAGTAAAGTCGTTTATGAAAAGTGTGGAAGTGACTGTCAACACCTTAATTCTAAAGATTATAATACCTTCACAGTCAGCTCTTCCTACTACAGTTATCTGTGAAAAACTTCAGGATAACAGTCAGTATCTTACTCCTTAAGATATTATTACCCTATTAGTTAGATGTAATTATTAAAAATGGTGTACCACCAAAAGACTTGAGGTTTTAAAATGTTTGCATTTAGCTATTACAACTTTAATGGAGTTATTTCGGGTAGCCAACTAACATTCAAAAGCCTTTACTTTTTGGTCCCAATTGCATGTAAAAATAATTTGGTTATAGCCATTTAAAGTTCACATACCTATTGTGCACACCAATATTTAAACATTGCACTCAGAATATTGTCTGGTTTCCAGTTCCACCTTTTCTAGTTGGTAGAATCACTGTAAGTCCAAACAATAACTGTAGTATAGAAAGTTTAGAAAACCATCCTGTGTCCCAGTAGCTTATATGTGATATTAAAATACATTAAAAAAACTGTCTAGGGTACTAGGTACTGCCAACTACTGATCTTAACTTCCTAGTCTTACAGCTGGTATTTTAATTTGTAGAGGTTGACATTAGTCTGGTACTTGGATTGCTATACTAAGTCATAAGTATTTATAAAACAATAATGAATTTTTAAATTCTTTTATTGTTCTTAGAGTTCTCCGATAATGCAACCATAGAGTAGTTATATATATATGTATTATTTATTTGAATTAAGGAGGTACTTTTGTACATATTCTAATTTGCTTTTTATATATATATATATTAAATATACTGAGAAGCTTTCATCATATATGAGTACACTGATGAATACGGTGGAAATTGTGAGTAGTACTTCACAAAAACAGTAAAGCTCACGTGTGTAAACACATTTGTTTGTCTCTTTTATTTTACGTTAAAAAATAAATAAATTATATCTAGTACTTGAACCTTTACAAGCAGCAAGCTTATAGTTCTCTGATCATAATTTTTTATTTTACAACCTATTTAATGGTGGACGGTTAGAAGGTACATGTATATTGACATTAACTTCTATTTTCGGTGTTAAAGGACTTGTTAAACGTATGGTAGACGTAAATTTTAAAGCTAACTTATAAATTTAAAACAAGTATTTTTAGGCGATGAAGAAAACCAATGCTCATAAAATTCAGAATTCTGTTGGTAAGAAAATATATTGAAATTCGTAAATACAAAATTATATTTATCAAATTACACCTTACAGTTCAAATAAAAACTGAAATATGTTGAAATTCTATTGTTAAAAAACATAAGTCAAATACGAGGTAATTGCTAATGAATATTTTATTCAGAGCTATTTGGTGGTAAATGACAAGTTCTCGATTGAGTTTAGAAAGTTCTGTGTTTGTACTTGTTAAAAACGTAAGTACATGTCGAATACCATTTGGATCTACATTTACTCGAAGTCTGGTATTAGTTCTGGCTGTAACGAATGATAGGTTACGACCTTTGAAGGTTCGAAACTTCCATAGTAGTAATTTTCGTGATTAACTGATGACCACACCATAACTACTAATTTCTATTTGATTGAAAAAGCTTTTATTTTACAGGTAATATATATAAATGAAATGAAACATTCTCATGTAGGTTAAAGATACGTTATATAGAAGAGTAATCATATTTTTTGTGTAAAAAAGATGCACGTTGTTTATGTACACGTATTTGTCGCTACGTGCGTACCCTATAGCTACATACGTTAAGCTTGCATTGCAAGAGTGCTCAGTTGCGGCCAGTTAAGTTTTAAGCAAAGCAAATTTTTGTTTAATAGTCATTGTCTTTTTTAACACAAAGTAATGGATTAATCAAACATACCTGATAAACGTAATAATAAATAAACAACAGAAAAGAATAACACTAACAGTTCGATTATAAAATAAATATGGACCTTCAACTGTAACAAGGTTACAAAATAGTGTATTGTATTATCAGTCACGTTTTTTAAACAACATTGTTGAGTCGTAAGCATACTTGTGGGGGAGGGAACGTAGAGATAAACTGGTGTTCTTTCTTCAACATTATAATTATTAGTGTTAGCGTATATTTCATGTATATTCTACCATAATACATCTTGCACACTGGATATTCCACTGGGGCAATACAACCTATAAACGTACCACCCTGTACTTCGCTAGAATAGTTTGCTCCAATACATGGAAGGAGTTGCAAAGTTGGTGGCGTGTGTGCTTTGTTTTGTAAAACTTTTGTTTAAGTAATGGGCATTATAATCAAAATATTTCATTTTGTGTGTGTGACATTGAATGTGTGGTTACAGTTCAAAGCGTTAATCAAACCGTTTGTGTTAACGAAAGAGAGTAGAAAAATGCTTGAGTGCAGCCTGACAAACCTTCGAATGTTTAGCTACTATCTTCAAATCCCTGGTCAGCGAACGAACTTTCGAACACAGTCCTAGTATTGTTACAAGCATTGGCCGAACTAAAGTCATTTAAAAGAGTAATTGTCTTCACGAGTACAATACAAAATTTTAATGGCATAAAATAGAAAATAAAACTTGACTGTTAGAAAGTACGTTAAGATGTTCGACCTTTAAAAATGATTAAAGCTAGTTTTCCAAATTAAATTTTTCTTGTAACTCCAGTCACCATGTCGCTTTTTTTTTGTCATCTTACGCTAACATTTGTAATAAAGTATAAAGAATGGTGGAAATGTCTTGATTTCTGTGAGCATTCCTTTACATATTTTATAAATTATTTTTTTTTTTTTGTATTTATATAATTCACCATTGATTAAATCATGTCTGTAATATTTATTATTCAAACAACTCTTACGAATAAATGCATTATTAGTTCTTCTTAACGCGCCTGGCATGGCCAGGTGGTTAGGGCGCTCGACTCGCAATATGCGGGTTCGAATCCCCCTCCCACCAAACATGCTTACCGTTTCAGCCGCGGAGGCGTTGTAATGTGACAGTCAATCCCACTATTCGTTGGTAAAAGAGTAGCCCAAGAGTTGGCGGTGGGTGGTGATGACTAGCTGCGTTCTCTCTCTAGTCTTTTCACTGCTAAATTAGGGACGGCTAGCGCAGATAGCCCTTACGTGACTTTGCGCTAAATTCAAAACAAACTAAAAACAATCATGACAACACCTATAACGTAACATTTGTTACACATACTTTCAAAATTAACTAGAAGATGGCGAACACTAAATAATGCCAGAAAGTCTTTTTTTAGTTACCTTAACGTGCATTGTTATTTTTATTGTTTAACTGTTCATGCCCAACTAATTTATTCACTTACTTTACTAAACATTTGATTCTATTGAATATTGTCAAGTTGGGACATAAAAAATGAGAAATTGGTTGTTTACAAGTGTCAATTGCTATTCTGAAAACGATAAACACGTGTAACATCGTAACAAGCATAGACACAAGGTCAGAGAGAACGAAAAGTAATTTAAACTGTTTGTGTGGGGTAAAATCAATTTGAACAACTATGAATAATTATAATGCCAAACAAGGTGGTCCAGTTTTTCGTATACGAAATTTCCATTAAATAAGTAATGAAAGGATTTTGCTTTTCGGCTCAAAAACTAATTTTATCGTTTTATAGGTATTTAAATGACGTACTATTGGGTTTTGCATTATGGCTAAATTAACGTTTGGGTGTTTTTCATATTATCGATTTAAATAAGTATACAAGTTGGCACAGAATGGGATATTTTAAAAGGATAGCTGGAAAAAAAGTTAATTACGTTTGTAGAACTTTCAATGGGTGAGTGACTTAAAATTAATTTGAAGAGTAATGTATAAACATCAAGCTTGCATGTTCTCTGTTAACACTGAAAATTGCTATATCGTTTTCTTCTTTCTTTACTTTAGCAGTTAAAAATGCAGCTTGTAACTGTATACAATAAAATGTTATTGGCAGTTAGAATATATATATATATCTATTTGCTCACATTTCTAAATAGGAAACAAATCAGGATTATGAGCTAAAAGCGCCGACTAGTAACATTTTCTTTTTTGAGATAAATTACAGCGGCATGTCTGCGCACTAGAAACCGGGTTTCAATGCCCGTATTTGACAGAGCACAGATAGCCCATTGTGCAGCTTTGTGCTTAATTACAAACAAACAAGATAAATTACATTCTTACTATACAAATAATAAAAGTTTTGTGTGTCTAAACATAAATGGGTTCAAGTTTGTTTGTTTTCTTTGTTAAACATAGATGGGTTATTTATATTCTCTCAAAACTCTTACTTTCTCCTAATATTATGCGATCCTTGTTGTCTCGTGGTTAGTGTGCTTTGACTATGAATCCTAGGGTTGCCGAAAATAACACGCTACACTTTGAGGCCGTTGATATGCTAAAAGAGTGGAGGTCAAATCCCACCATTTGGCTAAAAATGAGTAGTTAAAGTTGGTGCTGTTAACTAGATGTTTTCCACCTAGTCTATCAAAGCAAAATTAGGGACAGCTGTAACTTTGGGAACATTCTGAAACTAACGCATTTTTGGAATAAATTGCATGTATGATAGTACAAGACACTTGATGATAATTTATTATAATAATGGATTCTTGCGAAAGAGAAATGTTCAATCAATCGTATATAATTTTAAAAAGCATTAAAATATTTTAATATTTATTTTAAAATGTAGCAATTTGAGAGTAACAAGGGACCAATATTAAAATTCAAGATTCACAAAATAATATAAACTAAAGATTTTGCAAAGTTCTAAGCATAACAAGAAATCAAATTTTCATGAAAACTGTTGAAATGTAAAACAAAAATACTGTTGAAATATTTTGACTTGTATGACAATGAATTTCTGTAAAACTGAAGATTTCATTGGCAATCTGATTGGGCCTGTACCATTATATCTGATGATGATTAAGGATTGTGAAATATATGTATAACACATAGCAATATTTTGAGAGATAATAATTTCAGTGAAATGAACTATAGAAAAAAATATATCCAATTTAGAAAACATTCCGTATTTATTTACAAATAGAAAGCAGTTTTGTAAATAATATATATACCATTTGGGAAATACATATAAAGTAAGATATGAAAGGTTGGTTTATATCTATTGCATTATTAATATTATCAGAACTTAAACAAATGATTAAGTACCTTATACGAAAAGATTATAATATGCAAGTCACGTGACAACCACAGCCGCGTTGGAAGAGAATGTATCAGAACTATATTTTAACATTGTTAAGTTATGTGATGCCATCGAAGATTTTTCCCTTTTGGGAAGGGTATATAACTGTCCTTTCCGCTGCAAAATATTATACACTCAAACCAAAAAGATGTATTCAATTTTCTAAGACGGTGGTATCCCTTGTATTTAATGGCATTGGAAAATAAAGTAATACGAATGAATTTAGTCTACCAGGGCCCATCCAACTGTAGTAATCAAAGTGCAGCATCTTGTAACAGATGAGAATCCACGAACATAAAGGTCATCCACGTGACCCAGGCAACAGTACGCAACATAATCAAGAAGAGTCTCCATCTGGAAAAGCGACACAAATCACGTGTACATAAATTGCTTTCACGAGATATTCGTTCAACCGTCGTATACTTCCAGCTGCTGGAGAATAAAATGAGTATTCCATATAAAGAAATATCGGTCAAGTTGCCGGACGCAGCACCTATGTATTTCTGTGTGATTGTAAACTACGTACATTAGATGGACTATGGAAATAAACAGGGAGAATTTGTGTGATTGGGACATGATAGCCTTACTACATAGCATATTGAAACAGAAACTACGCTGCAGGGTTAGTGTTAAGACTCTCAGTCGTTGGACAAAACATGATCGGACGTGGCAACATTGACTATATCGACGTGGTGAGGCCCCAAAAACGTTTTAATTAATATAACGTACTTAATCTCTGCATATAAAACAAACTATTTTTTTTAAAGAGAGCAATGTAAAAAAAAAGAACATTAAATGTTTTAGAGTTAAAGTATTTAAGATAATAGATTTACTAAATTTATATAAATAAATACTTGTAAAAGTAGCTTTGAAAATGGCAATCACATTTCTAAACATATCACCAAATACTTTTGCAACCGTTTGTAATAAAACGTTATATACACTGACAACCAAATAAATTTTCTATTATTTCAAATAAAATATGCATACATTGTTCGATTTTTCGTTTTAGATTTATTTTATTTTTACAATTAGAGTGTTAACATTTTTAGTATGTCTTCGGATTAAACGCTAAAAACCTGGGTTCGATACCCGTGGTGGGCAGAGCACACGTAGCCCATTGTGTAGCTTTGTGCTTAATTACAAACAAACAAATAAGGGCACATGTTTTTTCGTGAAAAAAAGAACAACAAACAAAAATGAAATACTTGCGAGATTGGAATATTTCAGTGTGGTATTTAAGAGAGATTGATAAACCAAACACGTGAATTATGAAATATAGACAAGGATAATCAAATATTATTGTCAATGTTTTTAATGAGATACATATTATTAATTTCAATAAACTTCTAGAACTGCGAGTCATTCCACAGATTTAAAATAAATGTGATGTTAAAGTTATTAAGGCGACAGTTTAACCTTTAGAATTTATATATATACAATAAAATATTGTTGAAACAATAAAAGTTCGTTGAAGCATACGGTTGTATTTCTGCTACAATAAAAAACAATAAAGCAAGAAATAAATAGTAAGACTGTTTTTTGTCTACACGAAATGGCATTAATTAAAACGAAGGTGGACATTGGAACCTGGTTACAAGAAGAAATACTGAAGAGAAAGGCTGACCTTTAAAATTGTTTAGCTATTGTTTCTAAAATAGATATTAACGGACCAACAGATTATATAGTTTTGTTGACTTCACGGGGATATTTATACATGCAGCAGAATAAAGATAATCTTTTAAAACTTCTATGAAACTGGTATTTTCAAGTTTTTTAAAGGAGAGAAAAAAAAGAAGTAGGATTATAAAAGGATAAAACACGGGCTACATGAATATTTATTTTGAATCAACTATAAGAATAACGATCTTAATTTATTTTCAATAATTTTGTAAACATTTATTTTTAAAACGTACTTTTATTTTACCTTGACTTAAAATGCCTGTAAATATGTTTATCGTGCATTCATTCAGAGTTTTACGATGAAACGTAACTACTGTTGAATTAATATCAAACACTCTTTGATACTCGAGGAACTTTGTAGTTGCAAGTTGAGTGTTCTCGTGAATCTTTGTTGACTGCCAGTAGAGGCCACGTGGTTTTCCTCAAACAAACTTGCACATTTGGTCGCATGGATACTTTACTGTTTCTTGCAGAATTGAGTAATGTCAAAGTCGCTGAACTAACAAATCGTTGATGTATGCTAGAAGTAATGCGCCCTCGACTGAAACACCTTCGAAGTAAGCTACGAAAAGCTAAGCGGAATCCTTCGTTCAAATAACCATACACTACAACATTCAGCCAGCCATTAAGTAAGATTAGGACAATGCTCATAATACGAAATACATTTCTTGTCTGTGGAATATAAATAAATATATATATTTCAACGGTAATGAAAAATTACCCAAGCAAAACTAAATACAGAATTAAGTAAACATAAAATGAAATTATTATGTAATAGTTGGCAATACCTTTTTTATTCAAGGATTCATACCTAAAACATTTATCAAATAAACATAAGGCTTATTGTAATTAAAATAAAGTACTCATATGCAAGA
>NW_013666159.1:313297-321406 GCF_000517525.1 Limulus polyphemus
GAAAATTAAACCTTATTTTCAATAAGCAATCCTGAAAAATATTTGGGGGTGCTTAACTTTTTTCCAGGTGTATAGTTGAAATAGTTTTTTGTTTTTAATTGAGTGGTTGAAGGCTGTATTCCTTACTGAGTTTCTTCCTTAGTGATATAGGTAGCGCTGCCTGGTTATGTACTGTTAGAATTTCTAAATACTTTACGCTATTTTCGGACATGGATATTTAAATCTTAAGACAATAAATACAAGAAATTATAATTATATAAAGAACTGCTTTCTAAATTAAAAGTTTCAAAATTAATGATATGTAGCAGACAAAAAAAAAGAATGAAAGAAATACTCATAATGTTCTGATACACTGAAGAAATCGAAGATTGAAAAATGTAAAGAGAGAATACTGAAAGCATCATGAAAGACAATTAGTAAAGAAAGAACGGACGTTCCTGGCAAAAAGTAATAACATATATGAAAAATATAATTGAAAGAAAAACAGACAAAACATGAAAGCTCAGAAAAGAATTCGTGAATCACACTCAAATTTTTAGCTATTTAATATTTTATAATTAACATTAAGAAATATTAGTGATATAAAACTGGTAGTAAAATAAAGGCAAGTATGATAAGACCTAGAAAAATTATTTGTTTTCTATTACATGCTGAAAAAAAAAGGGTAGGTAGATAGACGTTTCTTTTCTTATTACATTTTTTTAAGTCTTCGAAAATAGAGTAGGTAGGCGGAGTATTGGGCTGATTGGATTTTGTCACCGTATCTTTTGCTCTACTGGTGGTTTCAACTTTCGCAGGGCAATTTGGTTTAGGCCTACAGTGAAATTCAATTGATTTGACACCGAACGTGTCTGCTAATTGGTCTATCCCAATGTCCATTGAAACTTTGCTCAGATCAACATGTGTTGATGTCTGCTCATAATCATTCGAATCTAGTTTAGGATGGTATGACTCGAACATGTCTTTGACACTGTAATTTTTATGGAAGAAGATGGACATTTGTTAAAAACGACTAGCCACTATGATGATATGTTTAACATTGCCTGAATTTAAGCTCAGCTATAATTGGTTGAGAACGTTGACACACCATACCAACTACCAAACAGAGACGTCGTTTCTCATGACCTTCACCTTTCATTAGGGTCGGTCGGGAGATGAATTGTTTTTCTTGTTGATTTTTTGGAGGGGAGCGTTGAAAAAAATTTAGGGTCGGTCAAGTAACCTGAAACAAACCATTTTTTCCAGGCCTAAGAAAAATATTTTTACAAAATAAAATAAAACGAAAATGAACACCAAAAGAAACCTAAAAATAGAAATCAGAATGTAAAGCAGAGACATTTATATTACCCCCCCCCCTCAAAAAAAAACGCGAATAAAGTAAACCATTAACATATCGGAGTAATATCTATAAATAATTGACATGCGTTCATTTTCTTGGCAAAGTAGTTTAAATTACACGGATAATTGAATTATATTATTAAATCACGTGAAAGTGCAAATATTTGTTATATTTTTCAAAGACGTGGATTCACATTCATAAAACGTTTCTTCTAAAGGTTTAAAAATAACTTTTATCGCCATCTAGTAGTACAAAAAACAACATAAAATAATAAATAAGAATTACTTTGAGACCTCGGGAACTTACCTTCACCATAACAGAAGACATTCCACGGAAGGGTTCACGACTAATGATACTAAGCACATGGTACGGAAGCCAGGAAATTCCGAACATGATGGTGATGATAATGATCATTTTGATTGCTCTTCGGCGCCTTCTGTTTAATATCTGAAGGTATGGAGTATTTTTCTGTTCACATTGACGCAAGACACGTACTGCGCGTGAATACAGTATCGTCACGGTTACCAAGGGAAATAGGTACACCACTAAAACATCCAAAAAGTTTATCCCTAACGCAACATCTTTGCGAAACATGCAGTAGTCTAAGACTTCGTGGTCACTCAGATTTGTCATATCTTTAGCCTTATAATGACGCACAGTGGCAACAACATACTTGGGAAAACTGTATAGAATACTCAAAAGCCAGATAACAGCCACATTGTAGAGAGCACGTCGGTTTGTGAGAGAGTCTCGTAACGGTCGAACGATTGCGTTATGACGATCCAAGGCAACAGCCACAACAGAGAAAATACTATTACAGAGGGCTATTTCAGCAAAATAACTACAACGAAATAATATGCAACTAAAATTAGCAGAAACCATGTTAAAAGTGCTATACAAGTTGACCGAGACGATTATAATGGCTATAACACAATCTGAAACAGACAATGATACCACATAAAAATTCATGGGACGATGGAGGCTCTTTCTGACAATGATTGTCATTACAACCACTAAACTACTTCCAATCACCAGCAGGAACAGAACAATGTACACGAATGGAAGAACAAATCTTCTGAAGGAAGAGGGATCACCAGAGTCTGCAGAAGAATAGTTAGCTAGTGTATTGAGTTCAAAAATGTCGAAATGGGTAGTTTGAGTCGAAGGCTTACTTATGTTCATGTCGCTAACTACAAATGTCGAATCTTTTATATTCTTTGAGGAATAGAAACGTATTACAAATAACTCGATTGATTGTTTCATGGTACGTACATGTACTCACCTATAAAAACAAACTATCATTAGGGTCTTACTCTGGATCAAGTGGTTTGATGAGTTTTAGTGAGTTTCATTTGCATTGAAGTTCAAAGGTAAACAATCATAATACGTTACACGAGTATATTAAACAATTTGGAGTACAATGCCACTAAATACTTCAATATGCTTAGAAGTCGTTGGATTTGTAGTGAGGCATCATATAGCCACTGAGTTTAGTCACTGAAACCTAAAAGAAAAAAGAGAAAAACTAAGCAAACAACATCATAAAGAACGTTAAATAATATTAAACGCTGCACTTGTGCAAAGGTTAATAAAACTAAAACATTATAAAGTTAAAAAGTATTGCACAATAAAACTTTAATAAAAAGAACATAAAACCATGTTGGACATTCTCTACATCAGTACTGCCAAACTTTATTAAAGAGCCCACCTTTTTAAACATGCGTTTTGTTGCGATCCTCTCCTCCCGCAATCAGTATAATATATTTGTGTATATACTGTACTCATTTTCTCATGTTAATTGTTGTTACTATATTGTTTACTTGTAGTAATATTTAAACATGCGTTTTGTTGCGATCCTCTCCTCCCGCAATCAGTATAATATATTTGTGTATATACTGTACTCATTTTCTCATGTTAATTGTTGTTACTATATTGTTTACTTGTAGTAATATTTGTACGGTATTTTTTAAAACTTATTTATTTTTAAATTTGTACTTTCAGATATAATTTATAAGCTTCTACAGTCATAGTTGCGCGTCCCACAGTTTGCGCATTACGGCTCTACATGTTTCCGCGGACACCGCCATCATCAGGAGAAACAAGGAATTACAGTAAGAGACATACTAATCTTAAATAATTTACACATTTAGCCAGCATGTAATGCCCTCTACATTAAAAAAATAAAGTACTAAAAATTAATTTCTGTAATACGCGCTTGTTTGTTGTTACACAATGGACAATCTGTGCTATGCCCATCATGGGTATCAAAACCCGGTTTTTAACGTTGTAAGCACGCAGACTTATTGCAGAGCGACTGGGAGGGCATAGAGTTAAAAAAAGCTAAAATGCTATAGATAAACATGAAGTTAATGATTCAGTTTCGGCTGAACATCTAGCGACCGCCGTTCATTCTACCAATTGGCATAATGTTCAACTAGTTTAATTAGATTGATCGTTAAAATGACTTAAATATTAGCGAATCTTTGGAACTTATGAAAAATTATAGTGTCATTTTAGATAAAGCTTTTGGTCTGGGTATTATAGAAATTAATTTTAGGAAATGTATATTATGTAAATGTGGAGGGCGTAACATATTGGTTAATTATGAAAAGTATTTAAGTCTTGTACGCACGTTCATCTATTAAACTATATAAGTTGTTTCTCCTGATGATGGTAATGCTCGTGGAAACATGTAGAGAATTTCTAATAAGGCTTGACGTCCATTTACTAAAGTTAATGTGCAATATGTGTTAACGTTGCACTGTGTATTAGCTTTATAAAAAAAGTTATTATTGTTTCTTTAAAAATCTTAGAATTTTTATAAATATACGTATAAATACAAGAAACGATGTGTAAATACACAATAAGCTGACCATATATGGCTACATTGTTTACTGGTTGAAACCAAAAAAATGACGAATAAAAAACAAAAATTAAATTAAAAAGCAAAAATAACTCAAACTATATCTCCTCATAAAGAACTTTACTATTATTTCTTTGAAAACTGGAGAATTTATAAAAATATACATATGCTACAAGACACAATGTATAGAAAACATGTTCAGCTATCCACTGTTACACAAATATCTCAATCTTCCTCTTAAGGAAAAATTCTCGAAAAAAAATTGAATGAGGAACAGATGAATCGTTTTTAAGTTTCATTCCTGATGTGTGAGCCACTTGCTACTAATGTTTTTGTAAGTCCTTTGTTTCCAAAGGATTGAAAGTTGGCTCATGTTACTCCTCTATTCAAGGAAAGAGATAAAAATTGTCCCGGTAATTACAGACATATTAGTCTTATATGAATATTATAAATGTTTCTGAAAATCTGATAAAAGATATTTTTGCAGTCATTTAAAAAAAGTTTAAAATGTTATTGAATAGTCAACACGGTTTTACTACGGGGAAATCCTGCTTTATTTATCTTTTGACATTCTGTGAAGAGATTACTTCTTATGTAGACGAGGGTAAGGGTGTATCTGGATTTTCAGAAAACATTTGATAAGGTGCCACATAAAGGGCTGGTTAGAAATGATCTCTATAGGTGTAGGTGATAAGTTGGTTCATTGGATAGAAAACTGGCTGGATAAAAAGAAAGCAGAGGGTTGTTATAAATGGGGTTAGGTTAAACTGGATTAATGTCACTAGTGGGGTACCTCAAAGTTCAGTGTAAGGACTTTTACTCTTTTTAGTTTACATCATTAACATAAATGAAGGAATGGTCAATAGATTATTTAAGTTTGCTGATGACATTAAAGTTTTGGATGTTGCTGACTGTGAGGAGGATATTATTGCTTTACAAAGTAATATTTAATGAGTTGGCCAAAAAAAATAGAAGATGGCTTTTAGTTATAATAGGTGCAAGGTATTGCATGTGGGATACCACAATTTAAATCATGAGTATAATTTTAATAGGAATAATCTTAACAGTGTTATGGATTAGAAGGATCTTGGTGTTCTGGTTGATCAGTCTATTGAGCCATTCAAGCAGTGTGTGCAGTTGATAGGGTAAATGGGATTTTATGTTGTGTCTGAATAAATATTGAATACAAATTTAAAGAGGCTATAATTTCATTGTATTGGTCAATGGTTAGGCCACATTTTGGAGTATTGTGTTCAGTCTTAGAATCCTTACCTTACGAAGGACATTGAATTGTTGGAAATAGTTCAGAGAAGAGCTACTAGGATGATACCATACCTGAGATAGAAATGTTGTCATACAAGGACAGGATAAGGTCACAGAAATTATTTTCTCTTGAAAAAAGAAGAGTTAGAGGGGTCTGATTTATGAGGTTTAAGATTGTTAAAGAAACTGATAGTACTGTTGCTTTATCGTCTTTCATATTTAATGGTGAGAATGGTAGGACTAGGAGACACAAGTAGAAACTTTGGCAGGCTAGGAGTCATCTTCAGATAATACTTTTTTTCTTCTAACAGGAAGGTTGACCTTCAGTTTGTTTGAAGTTAAGCACAAAGCTACACGATGGGATATCTGTACTCTGTCCACCACAGGTATCGAAACCTGGTTTCTAGCGTTGTAAGTCCGCAGACATACCGCTGTGCCACTGGGAGGCATTGGAAACAGTAAACTTAAAAGAGGGCTTGATAAACATTTGAGTGATAAGAGCTGACTCTGGGTTTTTTATAGTCCCTTGTTGTCATTAAATGTTATATTTTGTTAAGTCTTGAGGTATGTCTTCTTTAAAAAAACAAATTCTATATTATTTACCTCAAACTACTTGGTGTTGAATAAAACATCACACATATAACATTGAGACCAGCGAGTCTATAATGAAACATCACATAAGATTAGAAATTTAATGATATCTTACTGTAAAAGCCGCTGCTTGAAGAAGAGAAACTTCGCTCAATGTAAATTTTAATAAGATTTGAAAAATTCTTACGTACAGAATTTTTTCCAGCCTTGATGGGAAGGTTCATCATTCTACTCTGAGGTACTAAAGGGTGCTGGGTAATTTGAAATTATCATCTTTGTAATACACTAAAACAAATAACGATATCACGGTAATATGATATATTCCAAAGCGTATGACAATATTGAGATATCTTGAAATTAGCATTCTTATTATATCTCTGCGAGAAAATTTAGATTCTCTGATCTCGACTGGGTTCGAAGAAAAGGAAGAAATTGGACACAAGTTTCACATAGTGAAACAATGTTTATATCAAACAAACAGCAGCTAAAGTTTAAAAACAAGTATATTTTTTGGACGCCTTTACTGGAGAAATTTCAGACAAGAAGTGTGTATAATTTATTTCAAATAATGTATATCTTTGTAATCATCATCATGTTCCAGACTGAGAAAACATCGCATTATATACTTAAAACAGCGATGCCATTCTTCTCAGGTTGTAGGTACTAACACGTAAATAATGGTCATTATAATGGGAGCTGTAAACTTGATTTATCATTTGACCTACCAGTGGAAAATATCACTGTCTATTTCTAAACACTGTGCTCCATTTTACAGGAATCTTTCACATGAGAAAGTGCATTTGACATCTTAGTTGAATGGCCCTGTTTCATAGGTAACTAGGATGAGATAAACATAGTGGTTCCCTTAATCAGCATTCTATATTAAGACTATATATAAAATATGTAAAGAAGTTTTCAAAATGTTTGTATCATTAGATAAGGAGGTAGGAAATGTGTAATACGCCACACCCCAAAGCTGATAACAATGTTGAGATATCATGAAATCATCATCCTTGCTATACTCTACATCAAATAACGTTGTTTAGGTAACTTCAAAATGCCGTTAATTTTTTTCAATGTGATATCAATATATTTAATAGCGTCTGATGTTGGCTCAACAATCAGCTTGTTTGCTTTTTTATATTGAAAATGTAAGTTAGTATTAATTTTTTAAGTTTTCGTTACTTCTGCATAACGTAAATTGTGAAAACTTTAACTGAAGCTGTTGGAACACCACAATAAGAAGAGAATCATACGATTGTATTTGTTGTAAAGTTACATTTATGTTATTACACTATGTTTCGATTTAAAAAATAACAGACAGTTTTAGTTTAAAACTCTTACCATAAACTTGAATGAGGTAAAAATCTGTTCAAATAACCCGTTATTTCTTTAATGTGGTGGATAACAATTAGGTTATTAATAATGGCTGGAGACGGCTTAAATGGGTAATGAAGAAAAACTTTAATGTAAGTTTAACATGACAGCAAATGTACAACGTTTCGACAAGGTTTTGTCATCATCAGGTACATTTAAGCTGTCTCCAGCCATTATTAGTCTCAAAGTGGGTTCCTCGTCATCGAAAAATAGGATAAATTAAACTCGGTGGTGATTGAATATTTATATATATTGCTATATATGTTTAGTCTTGCTTGTGCTATTATTTAGGGAGATGTAAATGCCATCTTTACTATATTGTTTGCATTGTTTTTGAAAGATTTGTATCAGCCATCCCAACATTTACTACATTTCTTTACTTGTTTTTAATGTCGTGTTTCAATAGACACAGGAAAGTTGAATTTATAACCAAGTTCTAAATACAATGAGGTTCCAACTGTAATATTTATTGTTTATCTATTATTGGCTTGTATTTCCTGTTTCACCCTGTCTTTAAGCTTTTTATTGGAACATAAATTGTATGTAAGAAAGCTAACTTCAAGGGGTAACGATAACAGCGTATACACTAGAATTATGATTATTTTTTAAATTACTAATAGTTATTAATAATACTTATAAAAGCGGATACTCCATTTGAAACTTTGTCACCTCAGTG
>NW_013666159.1:322406-329709 GCF_000517525.1 Limulus polyphemus
GTTTTGTTAGGTTATATTTTTGCTTTTTGAGTTTGGTGGATTTTAGTTAGAGTAACCCGTTATTTCTTAAAGGTGATGGTTAATAGTTAGATCATGTCGTCACTTTTTGAGTTTAGTGGATTTCAGCTGGAGTATTCCGTTATTTCTTGAATGTGATGGCTAACCGTTAGATTATATCGTGGTTACTTGAGTTTGGTAGATTTCAGCTAAATATCCCGTTCTTTTTTAATGTAGTGACTAACAAATGCATCATGTCATCGCTTTTTCAGTTACATATTGAATTTTGAGGCTAATATGTTACGTGATTTATGTCATTGTTTTTGTGCTTGGTGGATTTCACTAATTATAATTAAACTCGTTGAATATTACCTTATCAAAAAAGTTCAAAATTGACAATTTACTCTATAGACACAGGTATGTCAAAAGTGTTCATGTCATGACCCTTCAACGGAGTTACATCCAAAATTTAATTAAACTATTTTATTATCAATGTATGTCAATAAATTTGACATCAAAACGCAGTTTATAATCCAAAGTTATAATTCAAATTCATAGCACAGGTACACAGTATAGTAGAATGTTAACAGACAGAAATAGGAATATTAAACTCAATTGTGATTGAATAGTTATATATATTGCTATATGTTAATTCTTGTCCGCGCTGTTATGTAAGGATGATGCAAATGCCCTCTCTACTATCTTGTTTGCATTATTTTGGAAGGATTGGTATTAGCCATCCCTACATTTACTTCCTTTTTTGAAAAGTTTTGTCTTTACTTGTTCGCTTGTTTTTTAATGCAGTGTTTCAATAGACATAGGGAGGTTGTATTTATAACCAAGTTCTAAATACAATAAGGTTCAAAGTGTAATATTTATTGCTTATTGGCTGGTAATTCCAGTTTCACCCTGTAATTAAGCTTTTTAAAGGAACACCAAATTTCTCTAAGAAAGCTAATTTCCATGGTTAATGATAACATTGTTTACACTATAATTATGATTTATTCAATGAATACTTATCGGATATTCCGTTTGAAACTATGTCATCTCAGATAATTTAGTTGACACCATTGTTTTTGTTTTTGAGTTATCATATAATAAAAAAGAAGAAGAAGAAGAAGAAAGAAGAAAAAGGAATTCGAACTTTTTGCTATGATATTTACAGACATTCCCAGAACTTGTAACTCAGCCATTACATTAATATTGTTATAAAAAGAAACACTGTATAGTATTTTAAAGTTCTGATGACCTATTGAGGAGATATTTAAAATACCATTTCGATCAACAATCCGAGCCATCCTTACATACCTGCCTGGCATGACCAGGTGGTTAGGGAGCTCGACTCGTAATCTGCCGGTCGCAGGTTCGAATCCCCGTTACACCAAACATGCTCTCCCTTTCAACCGTGGGGGCGTTATAATGTGACGGCCAATCCCACTATTCGTTGGTAAAAGAGTAGCCCAAGAATTGGCGGTGGGTGGTGATGACTAGCTGTCTTCCCTCTAGTCTTACACTACTAAATTAGGGACGGCTAGCGCAGATAGCCCTCGTGTAGCTTTGCGCGAAATTCATAACAAACAAACAAACAAGCCTTACATAGGCAGTGTTACCGCCTGCCTGATAGCATTAAATAACACCAAGTGACCTTTAGGTCAATCTAGGCTGTCCTATCCACTAAATTAAACTAAACCCTTAAAAAACAACTAAAAGCCAGCACTTATCATTCAAATGTTTTTTATAAAGCTTTTCTATAAATTCCTTAAATTAACTGCATCCACCACATCCGAAGGCAACCCGTTCCAGGGGCTAACCACCCTGTAAGCAAAATAAAGCTATGTTAGCTGGAAATGACTTCTTCCTGACAAAATGTATATTAGTGTCTCCTATCTTACAATTCTCACCATTAAACATGAAAAAAAGATGATGCATCAACACTATCAATTCCCTTAACAATCTTAAATACCTCAATCAGATTACCTCTAACCCTTCTTTTTTTCAAGAGAAAACAAGTTCAGAGATCTTAACCTATCTGCATATGATATCTTTCCATTAAAGTTATCATTCTAGTAACCCTTCTCTGAACCATTTCCAACAATCCAATGTCCTTTCTGAGGTAAGGAGCCCAAGACTGAACACAATACTCCAAATGTGGCCTGACCAATGACCTATACGGTTTCATTGCAACCTCTTTAGACTTGTATTCAATATTTATGTAGATACAACTTAAGCATGTGCTGTCTTTTAAAAAAATGCCAATCATTTTCTCTGGCATTTGCTATTGGGTTATTTATAACCAATAGAAAGACAATATCTTAATTTACTGCTTTCTTTATGAGGCTAACTCGTTCTCACGATCGGTTTTGAGTTCGTCTATGTTAATTCCATAGTTTGCTACCGAGGCAATCGACTAGGTAAGGAAATTATTTCAACGCACATATAGTTAGAAAGCCAGTTAAATCATAACACTTTTAGGACGTTGTTTTGTTTTGTTGTTGTTGTTACTGCGTGTTAATTTTTGGTTTTCCATATTTTATACTTAAGATAAATAAAAATTAAGTAAAGTATTAACAATACTCATACAAAAAATAGGGTAAACTTTCATTGAGAGTGAAAAATTACAAGACCCACACCTAAGTACTAAATTTCTTGTTTTTTATGTATATTTATTATTATAGAAATAAATAAAATGTAAAAATTAGTAACTTATTTGGTTGGACAAGAAAAATTAAATATATATACTCGATAACACATCTCGTGTGTGTTTTCTCATATTAAAGCCACGTCGGGATATCTACTCTGTCCACCGAGAGGAATCGAGCCCCTGATTTTAGCGTGTAAATGTTGTAATTTGATCGAGCGTACTGGTAACACAAAACTTCCTCGCTGTGATAATTCGCTTTGGGGCTAATTTAAGTGGCATTAAAGACAGTAAGTCTAAAAGATTTGAACTGTTTTAGCTTTGGCTGTAAGAATAAATTGTGTGTAATCGTCAATAGCAATATACAATTATCCTAGAAAGAAAAAACATATTGGTTTAAGTTTCTTTCTTTTTTTTCTATTTTTGATGGTAACATTGTAGATCAAATGGATCCAACCCGTATTCAGTGTTAGGGTAGAGAAAATAACAGATAGAATATAAAGTTTCACTGAAAAAAAAACTTTTAATATTCATTTGAAAAACTGTTAAAATGAAAAATAAAGTAATTTAACCTTATTATAGAAATAACCTTGCACTCGGACTCGCCCCCCCCCCCTAGTGGCACAGCGGTATGTCGGCGGACTTATAACGCTAGAAACCAGATTTCGATACCCGTGGTGGGCAGAGCACAGATAGCCCATTGTGTAGTTTTGTGCTTAACTTCAAACAGACACTTAGACTCTAACTCGATAAATTCACAGACAAATCTTTAGTAAAAATTTTTAATTAAAAAATCTGATTTCTGGGTACAAAACCTTGTAATATTTACTAAAATTACCAGATTTCACGAAGATAACTTTACTACATTTTGAATTATAACATGTATAGTTTCATGGTTATATGGTGGTTGAGAGGTTGGTCGAAATGACTCAAGCTCGTATAGAGGGTGACATTGGGAAGTTAGTCCTAGCCTAGGTGGATACGAGTTGACTTGGGTATGAGGTGATTGTAGTCTGTAATACGGATGCTAGACTGTTTTAGTAACTTCCTTACACATTCACGTATACTAAAAATAACAACAACGGAGTTTCCTTTTCTCTTAATTCCACATTGCTTTCCTGTACAATAATTGTAGACACCTTGCCGGCAATGCAAGTCTTCTGTTTTCTTTTCTTTTTTTTAAGACTTCACGTTTTGTAGAAAACAACATTCAGCAACAGTTAGAACGATGTCTTGAAAAAAAATGTAAATTGTCCAACTAAGTTGACATTTTTGGTTTCGGTTGTAGCTGTGATTGTTTAGTGATGGAACAGAGTGTCCTGTTTAAGAACCCTTCAACTTGATCTTGTTTCATTTAGAAAATTATAATAGTAATTTAAATCACTATTCGCATAATACTACAGATACTTTATCTCAATATTAATGATATGTTTTAAAGCAAACGGAAAATACGATAAGTTCAAATTATGTATATTATAGCGTAAACGAATAGAGTATCACTCTAATTATCCCAAAGCTGATATACTTAATAACATTTACCTATTTTAATTTATCAGAGCATATTTTATGATTTGGCAAATATTTATATTAATTAGTTTAAGCGTTTTATAACATAATCCTATTTTTAATAGTGAACTATACCTTCAATATGCTGCTCAAGAATGAAATAATTTTAACAAGATCGTTTTATAATAAACAAAATGTTACTTCTTACCTGTTTAAAGCAGGGCAGTATTATACAAGAACGTATTATTGATGGAGTCAAATCTTATCTTTTTCTCATATGAAGACGGTATTATGTTTATTTTATTATTGTATAATGCAGTCTTAGCCTTATTTATTACTCACTTCTTTGAACCTAGATTTGTTTTAGTCAGACGGCGGTGAATAGACTTATCGATGTGACGATGTTCTCAGTCTCTCTTGATTGTGTAGACAGTAATAAGTACATTCAGAGATAATTCTATCGGAGAACTTTGAAGTATCCGCTTCTGACGTAATTGCCACAGTGATATCTTACAGTTAAATTGTTATCAGCATCACTTGAGCTGATAATATAATGAATATTGTTACTACCTAGCGGGAAATGGGTGCAACTAAAAACCATCCAATATTACAGACTTCTTAAAAATTTAAAATAATACTTTCGGGTTTCGATATTGTGAAACGTAAAATAATTACTTCTTCGGTATATTCAAATTTTCTTTACAGTAGAAAACATAGTATGGCATGTTTATATATTTTATCATTAGAAAAATACTTCCTCTTTAGAGAAGGCCACAAGCATGGCTAGCGTATCGAACTGGAGATCCGAGAGTTTTTGGTTTGGAACTTGGTGCTACCAAGCATACTTTGCACTTCCAACTACAGGTGCTTTATAATAACAATCGTAGGTCCTTATATTTGTAAGAGTAGTGGCTTTGGGTGGTGGACTCCGCCAACTGGTTGCCTTTCCTTTGGTCCACAGTTAAAACATAATGGACAGCTATGTCTGAACCATAGATATGTCTGACCTGGTCATTTATGCAACAACGTGCGTACGGTGTCGTTCAGATAAAGAAACAGACTCTGGTCAAAACATAATGTGAAAATAAAATAGTTAGACCTACAGAAAAAGAAAGAAATTTTGTGCTAATGTCATGATTATATTAATATAAATAATAATATCTAGTAAAGAATACTTTTTACCTCATTTACTATATATACTTCATTGAATGTTAGCTATGCTATGATAAAACATGGTCGTTTATATAAAGTTTTTATGGATGTTTGTTAACGATAGACTGGGTAACTTAGGTTTTCAGGCTTAACGGTACCGCGAATACAGATCTAAACGGTCATATCAGAGATCCCCATGATTCAGGTACAGCAGTCCTTAGTTTTAAACTATACTGACCAGTGGAAGTGGGGAGGCAGTCAACAAGTAGCACAAGTAGGTTTTATTTGTTTTTCGAACCGAATAATTGAACTGACTGTCACTTCTATAACGTGCCCAGAACTGCAGGTGCAATGCTTATGTGGTTTTCTCAAGTACACTTATTTTTTATAGATAAGAGTCGTACAGCAATAACAAGAAAAACGGCAGAAAATCTATTGTAAAATTAATCACAATGTGTAACGTAACGGAGATGGAAAACAAGGAGAGAGAGAGAGACTGGAGACAATGTATAGCAAAGTAAAAAAAGAAAAATAAATTATTGATATTTAATGACAAATACGTACAATTGAATGTAGGGTGAAATCACAGAACGCCCAGACCAGAAAGCATAATTCCCTAAACAGCGAGAGCTTTGTATCAGAAGATCTGAAGAAATTCTATCTGAAAATTTAATGTATACTGAGAAAGCTATTCACTATATACTTGTACAACAGGCTCAGTCAATCTACATCCCATAATGCAAAATTACATAACACACAGTCTCAGTCTTTATTGGGTCAGTACACGACCGATGTCATTAGAAAACACAATAATGCAAGATCAGAGAATTCTCCAAAGGCATCTCCCGTGGAGACGTTCAGTAACAGCACAATGTTTGACAATAAGATCAAGGCATATTACTAATCATTCAACCGCACGTCAAATGTAGAATAGTGTGTGCACTAAAAGCGTATATGTGTGAACAGAAATTCAAATAATTAGCAAACTAAAACTGTTAATTTTCTTAAGCTAGAATATAAAGAACTTACCTAATTTTTCAAAATACCACACGCGTCCCGCGTCATCACGCTTCGATACTTGGACGGTGTGAACTGCAACCTGACGTGCTAGCCCTTGGGATACGTACGTCTGCGTATGAAAATCTATGAAATAAATTTGGCAATGAACATACATTTGGTTTTAAGGTTATTTGTTTACTGGTAAAACCTAATCACAATAATGCACAGTTATTTTGTAGATTATTCTCATCTAAATATCGGATGTTCTATTAGTGTACTACGAGTTTATATTTGGTATTTTCATATGATACATCATCTAAACAACCAGATCAGGGATCCCTAGGGTTCGGGCATAATCATATCTAATTTAGAACTACAGAATCCCGCCTTTTATTCGGCCATTCTTAACAGAATAATGGGATTGGCTGTCAGTTATAATGCCCCACAGCTGAAAATGCAGACCTTGTTAAGGGGCATATCTCGGCTTGAACCTTCTGATCTACGGTCGTGCACGCTTACCATTAGACCACACCAGACCCCCATAGGTAATAAAATTAGTAGCTTTAACAATATTCTGTATTGCGTTTATTATGAGAGATCCTAATTATTTCTTGAAGAATAATATATATATGTACAGTCTAGCCCGTTATCACAACGCATTTACTATGAAAATGTCATATTTCATGTTGATAGTTAGAGTAATAAATGCTTTGAGAGTATGATATTATGAATGTATTAGTCTGAATGTGCAAGTCTGAAATTTCTCTCTAATCTACACACAAGTAATTCACTGCAGATAAGTACGAATAAATTCTAGCTTATCTGTTAATACAAAAATTTTCTTTGCATTAAATATAAAATAAAACTTATTATTGAAAAAAAACTACTTATAAGGATTTTCCTATATACCTTGTTTTGTTTTTGTTTTTTGCGCAAAGCTACACGAGGGCTATCTGTGCTAGCCGTCCCTAATTTAGCAGTGTAAGACTAGAGGGAAGGCAGCTAGTCATC
>NW_013666159.1:330140-370595 GCF_000517525.1 Limulus polyphemus
GACCGTCACATTACTAACGCCCCCACGGCTGAAAGGGTGAGCATGTTTGGTGGTATGCGGATTCGAACCCGCGACCCTCAGGTTGTGAGTCGAGCGCCTTATCCACCTGGCCATGCCGGGCACTCTTATATACCTAAGCAATAAAACTTGACTATTCAATTGTTGTGAAAGGTTTTTATATTGATTTTGCCCACAATAAAGATTGTTTCCTTGTTATGTACAGAGAATTAATCATTCTTTATAATAACGATTTACATATGCTAATACAGAGGCGTGTCGTCAGAGGTGGCATGTATAACACTGATATATTTAGTTCAGGGACTGATATCAACTATTCGATTGTGTAATGCCACATAAATATATTTACCACTGAAAAGAGAAATGTTCATACTACACAATAAGAGTAATTTACACTAGTTTTTGGTCAAATGGTAGAATGGAAAAATAGAAAGTAAATAATATCAGTTTCAGATAAAATGGTGGTGTGGAAAAATAGAAAGTAAATAATATCAGTTTCAGATAAAATGGTGGTGTGGAAAAATAGAAATTAAATAATGTCAGCTTATGGTAGAATGGAAAAATAGAAAATAAATAAAGCCAGTTCCTGGTAAGGTGTTGGAATATAAAATAAATAACGCCATTTCCTGGTGAGGTGTTGGAATAATGGGTGGATAATGTAAAATAATGGATGGAAAACAGAAAGAAAATAACATAAATATATATTGAGATGTAAAATAAAATAGTTTCTAGAAATGTTTGATTTATTTGTTTTAGCGTAAAACTATACAACAGACTATCTACACATTGTCTATCGCAAAGATTCGAACCTCGGATTTTAGCACTGTTAGTGGCTAGACTTACCACTGACCCACTAGGGGACCTCAGTAAGAAGTTAGAATGGGTTATTTAAAGTAAATAAATTCAGTTCTTGATAGCATTATATTTGTCGTGTGTAAACAAGAGAAAATGTAAAATGCCTAATAAATAAAATCAACCAAAGATCCATTGGTATATTTTCAACTGAGCTGCAATTTCTTCGTGTGATGTTAGATTCTATGCAAATATAGTTTAGTGTAACAAAGGATGATGGAAATTGAATTTGAACTAGTTACCTCTGTTAGTTTTGACAATGCCTCGACATTTTAACTCTTAACAATTTTCAAATGCAGTTAGCTCTTGCTATTTGTTTGCTTTTGCATAGACAAGAGAAAAAAGTGCGAAGAGTTTGCGCTGTAGAAGTGCCATCACGTATTTTACTGGGTACCATTAATTACCTAGTGAAGTTTTAAAAGGGCTAGTAATGTCTATCATGACTAATATGCTGATATGATTATATGTTGTCGATGTCCACACATACTAAAAAAGTAACTGGAAGTGTAACTTTGATATAAAGTCAAACATGTTATATGTATGGGTGTTTCATTATTTGTGACGTCTGCGCGTTTACACGAAATGATCTGTGTACCATAGAGCATCAGTGCAATTGTGTTTGACTAAGACTAACAGCACTAGAATTTATCTTATCTCTTTCTTGATTAACTCCACTGCATATTTCAGTGAATACTGAACGTACATTGCAAAAACGCTGTAATGCCAGTGTTCCAATTATCGGATGACTTTTAGTATTAATGTTGTTACTGAGTGTTATAGACATAAGGTTGAATGAAAAAACAACAACAAAAACAAATAAATAACATTTCTAGATTAGATAACTTATCATTCTTTACACCTTAAACTCACGTGATCACTAAACTTTAAGTCTAAATTATCTGCGAAACAGAAGATGTCCATAGTTCTTCTTTAGATACACAAATCACTTATCTGCGAAACAGAAGATGTCCATAGTTCTTCTTTAGATACACAAATCACTTATCTGTGAAACAGAAGATGTCCATAGTTCTTCTTTAGATACACAAATCACTTATCTGTGAAACAGAAGATGTCCATAGTTCTTCTTTAGATACACAAATCACTAAACAGAAGATGTCTATAGTTCTTCTTTAGATATGCATACAGAAGTTGTCCATAGTTCTTCTTTAGATATGCATACAGAAGATGTCCATAGTTCTTCTTTAGATATGCATACAGAAGATGTCCATAGTTCTTCTTTAGATATGCATACAGAAGATGTCCATAGTTCTTCTTTAGATATGCATACAGAAGATGTCCATAGTTCTTCTTTAGATATGCATACAGAAGATGTCCATAGTTCTTCTTTAGATACACAAATTACTAAACAGAAGATGTCCATAGTTCTTCTTTAGATACACAAATCACTAAACAGATGTTGTCCATAGTTCTTCTTTAGATACACAAATTACTAAACAGAAGATGTCCATAGTTCTTCTTTAGATATGCATACAGAAGTTGTCCATAGTTCTTCTTTAGATATGCATACAGAAGATGCCCATAGTTCTTCTTTAGATATGCATACAGAAGATGTCCATAGTTCTTCTTTAGATACACAAATCAACTAATTTTTGTTTCATTTTATAATTTTCCTTATTTCTTTTATTCTTCCATTTTCATAGATTATGAAAATTAGTTATTTTTGTATTTTAAAATAATGCTGCTTTGACAAAAGATTTGAGTCCATGATAACTCGGCTAATAAATTTCTGCTAGATTTCAAATCAGATTTGTAAGTGGATTTCATTTTTGGGGAATCAGTTGATTCTGGCAACAATAGGGAACACAGAGATATAATAGTTAATTTCATGAATCGTTTAATTAGAGTTTTCTTTAAGAGATGAGAAAAAATAAGTTACAAAAAAATTAAAGAAGTTCCAATTACATAAGTATGACAACATTGTTGAGTTATTTTAACTCGTTTTTGGCCACAGCTGGCAAAGGTAATGTTTCTACATTTTTCACAAATTCCTATCATAATGTTATATATATATAATCTTTTTTAAATTACCACCGGCAGAAGGTTGGTGATAATAGTAATTTGCAAACTGACATCTTTCACAGCTCAAAGTTTCTCTAAGTGCATGAAACTTAACTATGCGTGTAAAAAAACACGAGCTCGCCTTACAGCCAATCAAACCGTGAAATCAAAAAAAGATAATATCTTAAGGCGTGTTTCAGTTTATTTTCGACTTTCTCTCGTAGTAATTGGATGTTTCTTAGTGAGGGTGAAAAGTGGCACTTTTTTCATACAATAAAGTATCTTTATTGTCTTATCCTAACACCGATAATTCATATATTTTGTATTTATACAGAATAACATGCTTGGTGTTGTTGTCACTCTTAAGTTTTCCTATCTTTATCAAGTGGATTTCATAAAGTATTAGGTCGTCAAGAGATTAATGTCGCGTTTTGAAACACTTTCATTAACCCCCCCCCCCCATAAAAGTACATCACGTATAATAGTTAAAGGAACCACCTAAACGTCACGTTGGTGTAGCCTATATAATATGTAAAGTTTAGTGTATTCTAATCCTTAATAGTAATGGTAAACGACGAGACACGTATTTGGAATGGAATATAATGCTGTTTGAATACAAGAAGGGAAACAATGCCTCTGTAGCCATAAATAATATCAAAAAAGTTTATGGAAATGTTTTAAACGTTCGTAAGTTTCAACGACGGTTTAGCACATTTCGTTCAAGTGACTTTAGCCTTAAAAACTATGATGGCTGGGGGGCCGACATGTTGGAATTGATATTGATGCTCTGAAAACGCTTGTTGAGTCTAATCCAAGGCAACACACTCGTGAAATGACCATGAAATTGCTTGTCTCTCAGGAAATAATACGTAAACATTTAAGGAATTTGTGAAAACTCCATAAAGTAGATGTTTGGGTGCCTCACGAACTCTCGATGATCATCGTTTTCCAACGTGAACGTTGCTTCGTCTTTTCTGGCGCCTAATGCGTGTGAACCATTTTTGGACAGAATTGTCACCAGTGATGAAAAATGGATTCACTATGCGAATATTAAACGCCAAAAACAATGGCTCAGTCCTAGATACAAACCACTTCCGACCCCAAAACCTGGACTCCATCCGCAGAAAGTGATGCTTTGTTTTTGTGGGACATCAAAGGAGTAATTCATTTCGAACTCCTCAATCCACAGCGAACTGTCAATGCAGAGATCTATAGTCAACAACTGGAACGTTTAAATCAAGCGCTTCATCAGAAACGCCATTCACTCGTCAATCGAAAAGGTTTTCTTCTCCACGAAACTGCACGTCCACATGTGGCATGTTTAACAAAACACAAGATTATGGAGTTTTGTTGGGAAGTTCTCCCCCACCCACCATATTCTCCAAATATGGCTCCATCATATTACCGTCTTTTTCGTTCACTGCAACACTATCTTAATGGGAAAACGTATGCAAATGTAGAAGGTGTTAAAGGGGACATCAACATGATTTTTGCTTCTAAGCCAAGTGATTTTTTTAACCAGGGCATTAAGAATTTTATTATAAGATGGGAAAAACCATCATCGATAAGAATGGAGACTATTTCATATAATAGATGTTTTGGTTTGATATATAAGTTGTTCAGTTTTTTTTATATAAAAAAGTGGCATCAATTTCTTGACGACCTAATACTTTGTCAGCTTTGGTTAACATGTGGAAACCAGTGTGTTGGTAAATTTTGCTCTAAATGGCATACGATTCCATTTGAATTATAAATCGTCCCTGCCTGAAGTTAGCACATATTAATATTATTAGTTTAAAAAGAAAAACCAACCAACTTTTTTTTTACCGTGTCTAGCGAATAAAATAAATAGAATAAGGCAGAACGTTTAAATATTATTTATAAATATTATGACTGAAATGAACAAAATTAAATTTTTACATTATTTTGTTATTTATTTAACTGAAACATTTCGAAGATTTTGTAATTTAGTTTTTAAGTCAAAACAATATTTACACAGATTATTAAATAGTTTGTTTGGAATTTCGCACAAAGGTACACGAGGGCTATTTGCGTTAGCCATCCCTAATTTAGCAGTGAAAGATTAGAGGGAAGGCAGCTAGTTATCTCCGACCAACGACAACTCTTGTGCTACTCTTTTACCAACTAATAATGGAATTGACCGTCACCTTATAATGCCCCCTACGGCTGAGAGGGCGAGCATGTTGGGTGGAACGGGGATTTGAATCCGCGACCCTTAGTTTGCGAGTTGAGAGCCCTAACCATCTGACCATGCCAGGCCAACAGTAATCGTGCCATCATCACCTTGTATTCCCAGATGGTCACCCTTCCAAGTAATAACTAGGCTCTACATTGGGTATCTACGTGGATCAAACGAGATCTGGATTTTTTCAATGTGGCATGAACGATGGCTATATTAGATAGTATCGTACCTGGCGGTGTGTCACTTTTTGAAATACTATGTATAACATACCTTCTTGTGATGAAGCTATAGTTGCTATGTGCGAATTACATTTGAGTTGCGTACTTCTTTGTAAAAGTTGTCGAATATTCAAATTAAAAAATACTCTATTATCAAAAAAAGTGGGCGAAGGTATCAATAAAACAGTAATAATACAGTTGTTTTAACATATTCTGTTTGAAAAGTATAACGATGGAGATACACTGTAAGTAAATCTTCAGTGTGCCAGGCAGTTAGTGGAATAATGGCGTAACTAGGTATTTTTGCGCCCAGGGCAAGTTTGACGAATTGGCCCCCACTTTATATAATCACAAAGCAAGAATAATCCTGTTTATAATAATATGTAATAATAAATATGTATGGGATATTTTTCCCAAATCGTATTCTGAGATTTAGTTCTCAAATGTCCCCCGGTGGGACACCGGTAAGTCTACGGAATTACAACGTTAAAATCCGTGTTTCGATTCCCTGTGGTGAACCCAGCAGATAGCCTAATGTGGCTTTGCTCTGAAAAACAAACAAGCAAACTAGTTTTCAAATATCTGTTAAAACAGTTGGGACAGCTAGCTATTCCGCTCTTCCCTCTTTAACTACGTTACCCCAGCAGAAGGTCTGTCTGGAAACATGCATGCTGTTGAAGAAACGAAGTGTACTTTGTGCTGTCGCTTATGTATTAGCCTTTACGTTATGAGAAACAGTGACGGTTAATTAACTTATCATTAAGCACAATTTATGACTGTTTGCTTTTCACTTACTCGTTGAAGTATGTATTTCAAAACAACAGTAACGTAATTTTCACATTTCAAGTGACTTGCAGTGACAG
Organism: Limulus polyphemus; assembly: GCF_000517525.1. Lineage (NCBI taxonomy): Eukaryota > Metazoa > Arthropoda > Merostomata > Xiphosura > Limulidae > Limulus > Limulus polyphemus. Next base: position 336,314 of record NW_013666159.1, read on the forward strand.
ACAAAGAGATACGGATTCTCTATTTTGAAATATATAAATTATCTCATCTTATATTAGGCTTACGTGTGGGCGTCTTCAGCTTATTGGTGTGATCGTAATGAAATTTTGTTTTCAGATAGAGAAAGTCAATATATATATAATACATTGTACTCCTTTCATTGCTGAAACTGATGCAATATATTTCACTAGCAAAAGTTTCCTCAAATTTGAACACAGCGACATCTAACTATAGAGTTCATATATCCACCTTTAGTTAATTTCAATACAAATAATAAACTCCACGATAAGGAGATATGAAAAAGTCACCAATTGATTTATTTCGTTCTTAAATAAAAAGAAACATTACAACTCTGTTAATTATTTGATGTTTTTTCTTTAAAGTATAATATCTCATTAAGTGTTTCGATAACTTCTTGACAATGTATCTTGGCTGATTTTTATTGAACTTTTTGTTATTACTCAATATTTAATAACTAAACATCAGTCATTAAGTGACCTAATATGAAGCCCTAATTTTAACGGGATGACTCAGTTATACTTTAAACACAACTTCCTACAATCGTCTGCTTTTAACTCTTATTATAACAAAAACTAAACAATAAAATATTCACTCACAAAAATAAATAAATCAATAATATCTAAACTCAACAGTCTTTTATATCATAAACACCCTCGCTACTGGCGGTGTTCTAACTGCTACTGACCTTTACTTACTATTATACCATCTACTTCTTACTTTTACTTAACATAATATATATATTTTGATTCAATTTTATGTCTAAAATGTCCGAATGACGCTACCATTCCATATGGATTTTTTTTGTATTCAGAACGTCCCTCCATCTTGTCAGACTTTCGTTGTAGCAAAACGTTTTGTTCTTTGAATTGCATCTTTCGAGACATTAAGTTTTTGAACAATATGTTATTTAATGCCATTTTATTTATTAAAGCAATAATTTATGATAATTTTTTCTCTACTTAATTATAAATTTTCTTTATGCTTATCATAAGTCATTCCTTGTCATAAAGGATTTTCAAGAATCAGAAGAGTGTATTATAATAATAGTATTCCAACCATACTGTATTCGTCATATACATTGCCGACGACGCATTTCGCTCAATCCAGAGCTCTTCAATTGTTATATACCCCTATAATTCTTGAAAATCTCTAATGGTTTGTTTGTTTGTTTTTGAATTTGGCGCAAAGCTACACGAGGGCTATCTGCGCTAGCCGTCCCTAATTTAATAGGCCTAATATTAATGTCTTATGACAAGTATAATTACCAGAGGGGGCCCGTGCCCCGATTGTACTTGACAGTTCCCTGAATCCGCAGTTGGTGTCTTGAAAAGCTAGAATAAAAAACCATGATCCATATCATCCTGAAACGCCGAAAATTCCTGCGCCTATGGGCCGGAGCTCCGAATATTTTAAGCACCTAGCGGCGCCTCTGATAATTACAGTCATACTTCGCCAACTTGTAAAAGGCGTTCACACCATAATAATTGATAGTATAAGTTCTGGCCCCCAGTGGAACAGCGCTATATCTGCGGACTTACAACACTGGAAACTGGGTTTCGATACTCGTGGTGGGCAGAGTACAGATAGCCCATTGTGTAGTTTTGTGCTTACTTTCAAAACGAACATTATATATTCTCTTTATATTTTTCTCAATTTTAGGCATATTTAAACTTGCACATATATTAGTGTGAAAGTATGTAGGCCTTAAAATGGTGTGTTATATAAGTGAGAAGACGTCCCATTTAGGCTTACCTTATTTTGGGTCCGTTCTTACAACTTACTTAAACCTTGACACCAATGCCCAACATTTTACTTTTGTTTTCATTTTTCCACACGATCTACCATGAATTCACCTAATTTTAGACCAGTTCTTACAACTTATCTTGATACCCAAAGTATTATTTTATTTTCAACCTACCTTGCTTTGTACCTGTTCCTCCTATCTTATCTTGGATACAATGTGCCTACATATTATCCTATTTTGGACGTTTTTGTCGTAATTCTCACTTTTTTTAACATATTTCATCTGCTATTCTTGAACATGTTTCACCTATCTTATAATCTGGGTAACTGAATCAGTATGTACGTATATATATATAATTGCGTGTTCAGTCTGCATTTTATATTAGTCTGATTGTAGAAGTATTTTTGTTTCATTTATATATATATATTATTATTATTATTTGTCCATCAAGTCACATTATATTCCTTTTTGGGGGGGCTTTTAACTGGGCATATTCGTATTTGAGTTTTACCGTTACTCAGCAAAAATAATTGGATATTGAACTGGTGTCCATAAATGTAAAGAAACATCATTTTTCTAAACCTCATTCCCTCTGGGACGAAAAAAAGTAGTTTAGTTATAAGCTAGGAAAAACATTTGCTGACCAAGCAAGGAAAAAAATGCATATATCTCATTCTCGGGAGAATACTCTAACACTTGTTATCACTCTACGATTTATACAGGGTTTCTTCACAAACTTTTAAAAATTATTGTAAGGGAAGAAATGTATGCAATCATTTCATTAGTATAGTAAGGTATAGAGCTTGAAGGAATTTTATGTGTGTGTGTTTATATATGCTTTTGTTTGAGAAACAAAAAAACCAGCCGGGTTGTGGTGTCCTCTATTGTGAGTTATCTGAACTTTCTATTTTTGTGTATTTTATTTAACTTCTTATTTCAAAGCTTGCAAATAAATGAATATATATATATTAAAATTGATAATTATACAACGTTATAAAATTAGTGATACATGCTCACATGAGTCGCGTGTTTTATTTCAAATATAATTATATTTGTAAAAAGGTTATTCAATGAATAGATATAAAACAGAATCGCCCATCTACTACACAGGAGTTTCAACAAGTCTCCAATGATTTAATTATCGCTTCAAATGATGTATTCGCGAGTAAAATTTAGTCTATGAATGCTGTTAATTTTTACTGATATGAAAAAGTGCTTATTATGGATAATGAACTAACATTACTTCTAAGTTTGATTTTCACCTCTTCTGTTTTGTAACCTTTACATGTCAAAAAAGAAAATTGAAACCACAAAATGAATGTTACAACTCTAGTAAAAAAATCTAACGTTTCAAATTTAAAACGTTAAATATTTGTCTACTTTTGAAAATTTTCCACATACATATCAATTTACACAAATGTCCTCTATATCCACGAGAGGTCGCTAGACGTTCATCTTAATTTCTTTGGGTGGTTTTTAGACAACGTTACTAAAACCTGTTACTGAACTCTTTCACAGAATGAAGAAATAAAAATGACCAAAAACTTCCACTGTACGTTCATTAAAATAATCACTGACCTTAATTGCATCTCATATCGCTTAAAAGTTTTGACATTTAGATTAAGTTTCTTTCAAGAGATTTTTTAAATCTCAAGATTGTTTTGCATTCTTCTACTTTACAATGACGAGCTAAGTTTGTTGTGCAACATATAATTCAATTTTAAATTAATTTTTAAAATAGAAGGTTCAAATCCAAATGTATCAATATGCTTTATGATATTTTTATTTCGTTAGATCTGCTGAAATATGACACACCTTCTAATTTGTTAAACTACAGACTGCCTCTTTCGACCCTCTTCACGTGTACATGCAAATCTCATAGACTCGCCTGTACCATTTCGAATGGAAAGGGGTGGCTGTGAACGTTTGCAATGAACACTTTTTTGCAAGGCTGGTCATTGCCCATTGAATAGAATACTAAGCTACTTATCACAAGTCCTAAGGTTCGAACTGCGATATTCGCTGAATATATGGTCTGTTCTTTCAGCTGTGTTATATTCTGAGTAGCTGGACACACACAGATAATCAGTATGTTCGATCCCTGATTATTTGCACCTTGAGGGCTCAAGCTTACCGCTGAGCTGTCGGAGGGGGAAATGAAATAGTTAAAAAGATATTTGCGTTTGAATAAAACTTGTTTTGATTATTCCTTTGTGCAAGGAACTGAATGTATAGTTATGTACTTTACAGGATGTTGCCAAAAGAATGATAATTACTGCACACCCCAGTACGATGGTTTGTTTTTGTCAATGAGTTGAAGGGCCGAAAACAACAGCGAAACGAGGTTAATTAATCATATATCATTCAATGTGTCAAATATCTGATACATACTATTCAATTTACAGTGGCTGGCTCTGCCAAAGATATGAAACTAACATGAGTTTTACTGCATTCCGGCCCAGCACGGCCGGCCAGGTGGTTAGAGCGCTCGACTCGTAATCTATCCACCAAACATGCTCGCCCTTTCATCCGTGGGGGCGTTATAATGTGACGGTCAATCCCACTTTTCGTTGGTAAAAGAGTAGCCCAAGAGTTGGCGGTGAGTAGTAATGACTAGCTGCTTTCCCTCTGATCTTGCACTGCTAAATTAGGGACGGCTAGCGCAGATAGCCCTCGTGTAGATTTGTGCGAAATTCAAAACAAACAAACAATACTGCATTCCACTTTAATGAGCAATTAAAAGAAATTTTGCAATGGATTTATCACATTTATCTTGAAATTTCCCTCAGATTTCACTTCTAAGTGGCTAATTACTGCATCAGTCGAACAACAGTTTCTTGTCATCCCCCTGGATAATTTAGATGGTACTTCAAAAATTAATATTCCAGTGTGAACCTATAAAAAGATTGAAATGTGTCAAGTAATTATATGATTGCAAAATTATTAAGGATATAAAGTAATATTCCTTAAAATTAGTTTAATTGCATCATCATAAAGATTGCAAATTAAAATAGATTCTACATAAGTATTGCAAATTGAAATAAATTCTACATAAAGTATTGCAAATTGAAATAGATTCTACAAATATTGCATCGCCCCATCAAACATACTCGCCCTTTCATCCGTGGGGGCGTTATAATGTGACGGTCCATCCCAGTATTCGTTGGTTAGGGGACGGCTAACGCAGATAACCCCCCATGTAACTTTGCGTGAAATTAAAAAACAAACAAATATTGCGCATATTTTTCTTTGACATAATTTTATATTCCTGATTTACCGTTTTGCCTTTTATTATGAAAAATAAATCAATATTCATATTCATATTTGAGTGTAATTTAATAATAAATAAAAACATCATTGTTCTGAAAATAATATTTTTGTTTAGTTAAGTAAAAAGCATCAGAAACTTGTTTAATTAAGGGAAGTAAATCTGCGAATTTTCACTTGAGATTCAGCTATTATGAATACTTTAGTAGTGATGTATAACTCTAGTGTTTTGAATAGTTAAAAGTAACTTTAGCTCAGATTTACTAAACTTGCTTGGTATGTGAGGGGTTGGGACATATAAACATTGAATTACCACAGAATAATTGTCACCTGATTTTAAAAATAAGAAAATCTCTGAACAATAAACGATTAAAAAATTTAAAACCACTAAAAAAGGGGTAATTTGAAGTAGTGGAATGTTTCACTCAGTCTACTCAGCATCATGAAGTATGAAGTAAATTTTAAGTTAATTCGTGAAACGTTGCAACATTTTATTTCGTTTGCTCCTGTTTTTAATTATTTTGAAATTGGCAACTAGCTGGCAAAATTCTAGTATGATCCTTGTTTGTGAGGTGCGAGAATATGGTACTCAGCTAGTTTACGTTGTTAAAAGTGCTTTACAAGCAATATCTACAGGGTTAACCTTTTAACTCAATTTGTTGTTTGTCGTCTGAGAGATGCTGGTATTGATCTCGGGAGGTGTTAAAGTTAAATTATTACACTAGAAAGGATGAAAATGTTATCACTACCACGTGTGATTAGACAGTGTTGCGTCATCGAGATCACGTGACAATTCTCACGCTCTCTTGTTTCTAGAACTATCCCGTATCTTGGCGAATGGTCTAGTAATTACTAGAAATAGGGTACGCTGGTATATAAAAGAGGGGAATGTAATGCGTGGGTAGATAGTGAGTAATTGAACTGCAGTCGGAAGTATTATTGACGCTCGTTGTTACAGTGTTGTTTTAGCGCGAGTATTGAGATTAAGTGTATCGGAGAGTTATATTCGGAAAGAATAAACCAGTTTTATTAAGTAAAGATTTGTGTCGTTAAAATTTCGTCGGAACGAAGTTACGGAAAAAAAATCAATTAACAAACGGAGACGTAACAACAGTATGCGTTAGAAAACATTGTCTTGTATATAAAAAAAACGAGTTAAGGGATAACAGAGCCTCAGCTTTATTTAATTTTGACTTTTGAAAGAATGTTGAAGAACTTTTGGATATTGTTACGTCTCTGTTCGTTTGATAATTTCCTGTAAAAATTCTTCCCGAGGAACTTCAGCGATACAAGCCCTTTCTTAAATAAAACTAGCTTAGTCTTTCTCAATACACTTAATTTCCACAGTCACTTTAATTTAAACACACTCTATAATTCACAACGATTCACGCACTTTACTTACGGTCACCACCGCGCTTGTCTGTCTCTGTCTGTTTGCAATTATCTATCCCGTCACTTTATTTGCCGGCTTATATACTATAAGAGCGGGTGTCTAGCAAACACGCGAGCCTTCAGGAACGTTCGAGATACTCATCACGTGTTACCAGAGTCACGTGACTTCCGCTGTCGTAACAATATCATTTTGACTTTTTTTTTTATCAAGGCCTCTTCTTGGATTTTATTTTTTACTTTTTACGAACAGATAGTAAGTAAATTAATATACGTTGTTGGCTACCAAATATTCAGTTTTATGTATGTTTGTCTGTTTTGTTAGAGTAATACAGATAATGGAAAATTTTCTGAATAACACACAAGACGAATCGGGGTTTTTTAGTGACAGCAAGTTAAAGTAAAGCTCTTAGCAAAGACTTCGTATATGAATACGGAGCATATACTTGGCAACTTCTGCAGCTAACATGATATCGAAAAACATTATCAGATAATGCCGAGTTTTTGGAATGTTTGTCATTCTCATTTCACATAAATATGTATCTATTACCACCATGCAGATAATTGTATCGGAGATTTCTTTGGTGATCTTGAATTCTGATTAAGAACCCTAAAAACAATTACAATCACGAAGGTATTCAAAAACGATTACAATCAGAGACGACATCTGGGCACTTACTATGAACATATTTAAAATCATTACTGAAAATTTACTTAGTGATCTTAAGTTTTTATCTTCACTTTCTGTTACAGCAAATCTAGCATATTGTTTTGGCATGTTCTATCGTTGGGCGGGTTCTTGAGAATTATTTTGAGAAAATAATGAGAAATCTATTCCATATAACGATAATAAGTTAGTTTATTTCTTCCTTAACATTTGTTACAGGCTACCATCACTTCTACACAGTTACAGCCCTAAGTTCACAAATAACGCTTTCACTTTCAACAGAAATGTACCCTGTAATGGTACTACAATTAACGTACAAATAAACTTACCTCTCCAGTTTCACAGCTAATCTATCGAGTAGCTGAATGCATGCGATAACTAATACTGATCTGAATATTTCACTGTATTCTTATTTACTGAACCAACTATAACTGACTGCTCCACTGATTCTTATATTTATAAAGTAGCCTTGTTTCTAGGGGCTTCGCAAAGTCTCTCGAGCACTAATATTCACGAACATTCCAGGTATTCTGGGACAACTTTTATATACTTACACGATTTTAATGTCATGCACCTTCTAGCAAACCCGTTTTATAAGTATATGTGTAATCGTGTGAGATAAATATGAGTTCATAATTACAATCATGCATGCTTTATATATGGATATCCCTTTGAAGACTTGATACTATAACAATAATATTTACATGTGGTCTCATAAAATACTTAATGCTTTTTTATGATACAAGCTCCTCGACTGTCTCGGTATGTCTGAAGGCTTAAAACACAAAAACATGAAAATCATTCTAAAGACTATTATCTCAGTTATATATATTTTAATACTTCTACGTTGAATGTTTACACTTTCACTATTAGCCTTTATTATTGTCTGTCTGTTTGCACGCTACAAAATTATCGAAATGATTTGGATCATCTTTAGTTTACTGTTGTCTGATGACCAACCAATTGCAGGGTGATTTAAAGATAACCTATTGTTTAAAATTATTATATCTTAAAAATAACTTGTTCTTGAAGAGCAAAATTTCACCAAAGGCTGTTGTTGTTGTTTTCTTAGTGCAAAGCTAAGCAGTTGGCTATCTGTAATCTGGCCACCGTGGGGAATCGAACCTCGGATTTTAGCGCTGTAAGTTCAGCAGAGGCATATTGTGAAAATCCCAATTTTTATTAAGGATAGTTTGCAATAAAAACAAACTCACTTCCACAGACACAATATCGCATTTCAGGAGATGCAATTTTTCCCCCACGTAAAATCTTAAAGCTTTTTTATATTGGGAACTTCACCTCTATTCCTCAGCAGAGGCATTGCACCTTGGACCCCAATTGGAGAGGGTCCCTACAGCTATATTTTCTGTCTCCCCTATCATAAACTTGTTCCTACGCCTATGACTACGTTTGGTGACAATGACCTTGAGATTTCTACACTTACAGCGTCAGTTGGAGTTTAAAATATGCAATAAAATGACATCGAACATATGAGGTGGATACCTCCTGCGTGATATTGAGTGAAATAAGAACTACAATAAAAAAATTTAATGAAAATGATAACAAAATCACTGGGTGTATCTCAATTCTCATTGTATAAAATATACAATGAATTATTACTTTTGTTATGTCTTGTCCCATTTTCTGTAGTTATCCGAGAAGTTTAGCCATGGGCAAACAAAATATAGCTACCTTCGGTGTTATTTATACACTCGACATATATGGAACGCTTTTACGTCATGGTGCATGAACAGACGATTCCGGCCTTAGGCGTAAAATGTAGGTTCATTGACGATATCTTTTGGCATGTCAAGTCAGGAAAGGTTTCCATAAATTTCACAGTTTTCTTCACTGAGAACAGTTGTCTATTGGGTTTACCTCCTTACCATTCTCAAGGATTGAACAATTGTTCTTTATAAGCTTTGTGATAACAATGGAATGTTATTTACGAGTTATCATTATACATTCTGTGCTAGTCAACAGCTGTGTTATCCGAACAAAGTGAAGTGATGGACATTATTTGGCGAACACAGCGAAGGTTATGACGTAAAAAGTAGTAGTAACGTTCAAGAATAATTGTTGTCAAGTTCGGACATTTCTCATTGGAACTTATAAATCAGTATTATAGGAACAAGAAAAACAAACTACTTAGTATTGTAAAGTTATTTCTTTTAAGTAGAAATTAGTGTCACCAACGTGTTTGACAGTTTTACTGTTCACTCTATGTTAGTATGTGCTGTAAAACCGAGAACTTGTTTGCTAGGATGACTTGAAACGAACAAAAGAAATAAAACCTTAAGAATGGGGCAGTGTTAAAAAATAATTTTACTGCTAATACAATTTCTAAGGGATTTAAAGCCAGTCTTTACAAGACGAACTGGACGTGGCCTAGTGATTAACGTGCTGGGCTCGGACCAAAGGTCTGAGGCTCGAGCCGTGATGCTGCCAGACACATTTTGCTCTTTTCGTTGTGGGCATGTTATTGAAAGGACAATCAATCTCGTTATTTGGCTCGAAAAGTAAAAAAAAAAAAAAAGACCCTTATGGAGGCGGGTGTTGCTGAGTGCCTGCCCTTCACCTGTTAAGCTGTCCAAAATTATGAACGTCTACGCCTGAACCATGGGGTTCTCTGACCTCACCGTCTGGTTTTTGCACACATAAGATTGAAAATTCCAGTTCCTTTACGAAACGCCATCTATCATTGGAAATTGAAACTGGTTACGTTATCTATACTCTAGTCAATTACGATTTTATTGTGCCTTTGTTTTGACACAACCTGGTTGTTTTTATTATACCTCCATTTAATACAGCCGTAATTCTATGACATTAGCGCCAAATATGAAGTATTTTAAATAACATAAAGAAGGTTGTAAATAAATTTCATAGCTTAGTTTTAAAGAACAAATACGAAAAAACAAAAACAAATAAAAGCTGGTAGAAAATAATACTGGCACTTATATTGCCTATTCTGTGTTTGCAGCGCCCTTGTGTCGTAGATTTGTCTTGTTCAGGCAGCTCACCAAAATGTTCGTTTTATTAATTTGATGCTCTATTTAGAAGACAGGTGTATAGAAAATGTCATCACTTTTAATTTTACTTTTCTTGTACCATTATTACCAAGTTATGCAATGAATCTCAAATACTTTACTGAATTTATATTATGTAAAAACGTATAATTTTTGGATTCCACCATTAAACACGATGATATAGTCTTTTATTATTGCCTCAGGAATTTTGAGCCACTGATAATATCTGACATTCCAAGTTTCCATAGTTTCCTCAAAAGTGTATCATTTGTTATAAATTTTTCTTTATAAATTATATTCGAAACACACACTGTGGAATTATTTCTGAATGTTTGCATCTGTTTAAAGGTTAAAAAATCTAATTTAAAACATATAAACAGAATATATACTTAAATAGTTAGAAGTTTTACCTGGGCCACATGTTGCATTTGGTAAAAAAGAAAAAAAAACACAGTAAACTATTGTCAATGTTTGTACCCAACAGGTAGCACATTTTAAGCCTAACTTGTTTGTTTTTGTTAAAGCGCACGCAAAGCTGCACAATAAGCTATCTGCACTTTGCCTTACTAAAGGGAATCGAATCCGAAATTTCAGCTTTATAGGTCAAGTTTACCGCTGAGTCACATGGGGGGCTTTTCCTTATTTTAATCGCAAATTGTGTAGTAACATTCATTAAATGAACCTAATAAAAATATCCTGAAACCACTTTTTCAATCAAGCATCTAAACTTGATAAATCCAACTACACATAATTTCATTATTGTCTACTACAGTCTTTTTTCTACACGATAATTACCTAAGTACGTATTCTGTCATTCGTGAGTTAACTAATGTAACGATCAAAATCTAAACACCCCATTTTTCTAGCCATCATGGAAATAATTTCAATTCATGTTTCTAAAATCTATAGACCTGGCATGGCCAAGTGGTTAGGTCGCGAGTTCGAATCCCCGTCCCTCCGAACGTGCTCGCCCCTTTTAGCCGTGGGACGTTATAACGTGACGTTCAATCCGTTGGTAAAAGAGTAACCTAAGAGTGGTGATGACTAGCTGTCTTACCTCTAGTCTTTCATTGCTAAATTAGCCATGGATAGCGTAGATAGCCCTCATGTAGCTATGTGCGAAATTCAAACTAAAATCGATTTTAGTACCTCTTTATTTTTTAGGAAATTTTGGAAAATAAAGTTTAACTCGGAATTTTTTTTGTGTTAGCAATTTTGGATACATTTACGTTTATATATGCACAGCTTAGCATTAAGTAATGACCACCGATTGCAGAAATAATGTTGTTTTAGCAAATAAGTTGGTTGACATACACATGACGAAAACCCCAAATTGTGATTTCCTCGCTGAAAAATTAAGCAAAAGACAATAATTTTCTATATCTCTGTTTGGGACCTGCAAAGAGTATCTTTGTACTTTGTACTTTGTTTGAAATGGAAATGGATCAAAACCCCTAAAATTGTGCTTTTCGTGACCTTTAGACCCCCCTAAAATGAACAAAAATGGGCAAATTTAACTTTTTTTGTACGTCATTGTGTTGGGCGCATGAAAATTTACATATATATTAATTTTTCATCTTGTTTGACCCTTAACCCCATAAAATCCTTAAAAGGCCTAAATGATAAAAAATTAACAAGGGTTCTGGGGCGTATTAGACCACGGTATAACCCTATTAAGTTTCAAGTCAATCCGCCAAGAAATGAGGGAATGGCGATCGATTGAAGAGTATTTGGAAGAAGAAACAGCAAGTCTCTGTGGAGACATAACAAATATGGAAACAAAGAGTTCAAGATTACCTTTATTATTTACTGCATTTGCGCTTAGCAATGATTAAGGCAAGAAACACGGCTACACGTCGTATTTAGAATATCTGAATTCTGGATCTGTGGGATTGAACCCCACTTCTGGCAATGAATTTGGACGATGGTGTCCTTAGAAGTTACTTGGGATGCTTTCACAGGGGGACGATCAAGGATAGGGTTCGCATTTGGTGACTAGCCTGGCCATTGGAGAGTGGTAATGCTCCGACTTTAGTTCAAGCCATACTTTTCTGGTAAGCTGGTCATTGGCGTAGAAAGTAGGTCTTGCTCGAATGCATCGAGCAACAGTAACCGCCCCTTATCATACTACCGGTTCTGATCCTCTACTAGTCCAAATAGTACTTCGAACGTTGAAAGAAATACCACTGTATTTTCTCGCGGCTTGCGGACGATTCAAAGAAAGTTCCTGGGAGGATAATCTCCATAACTAGATACATCCACAGTCCGTGAATTCTGCAAATAACATTCCATAAAGCAGGGAGATGTGGTAGAATCTGGGATACCCATTGCTGTCGAAATACGTATTCTCGTAGGTGTCGATTTGCTTATTGGTTGGTTGTGTATATCAAAACATATATAATTAGATTTAATTTCGTAAAGAAGGAAAAAAAATAAGTAAATAAACGAAAAATATACTTGAAAAACAAAAACACCAACAAAACGCAACCACAAACAAATATCCAATACCGGGACACAAATCATAGGGTGGGTCATTATTTAATGTAAAGTGACAATGTAAAGTGTTGACCACCAAAGTTCCTTTCACCACTGCTAATTAAATTTTTATGTCCATTTGCAAATATGTCATTATATTGTTAATTAATGCTTGTTTTTACACAGTGTTGTATATTGTTAACCTGGATTGCTTTGGAAATTACCAGTGCCTTTAGGATATAGTATTGTTTTTATCATGCTAGTGAAAAGGTTGTTAAACTTCTGCTTTGTGATTTTTGAGCATAATTAGGTTTCTGAACAAATGCCAACTGTTTTTCTAATATGAGTTTTATTGGCTTTATGGACGTGTATTGTTAAATTATTTAATTATTAAACATAGCTATATATATATTACTGTCCTTTAGGTCAGTTATTTTTAGAATTTTCCTACTGTTACGCCTCCAGTCGTTAGTTAATTTTCCGTAAATTCGTTCCGACGAAACTTTAGCGACACAAGTCCTTTCTTAAATAAAACTGGTTTATTCTTTCAGAAGACAACTTTACGATACACTTAATTTCAACAGTCGCTCTATAACAACACTATAATTCACGTCTCACGAGGCCAACAATATTTTGTCCGAATACATTCAATTACTCATTACACTGTTGTTCAGTCACGCCGTGACCATCTTATATATACCAGAACATCCCCAATCTAGCAAATGCTAGGGCACTCCCGAAGGAACAGGATATTTCTAGGAAACGGGTGGCATGATACTAGTCACGTGACCTCGCTGACGCAACACTACCAACTGTAATTCAGTCCCTTTTTTTTCTTCTCAAATGTATTTTGTTGTACAATTAGGCCTACATTTTATGCCCGATTTAAAATTATTTTTATTCAAAATAAATTTATGAAGAGGTTAAATATGTATTGCCCTTGTTGGTCAACATTAGATGTATTTTTAAAATTTTCTTCGATTATTAAAACAGGTATTTAAAGAGCGTGGTCATGCGCAGCTCAGACTTTGGCAAATTTAAGATGTTTAAACCTTCATAATCTGTGGCATGTCTTTGTTACTTTAATGATTTTTTGTTTCTCACCAAATTTTACTAGCTAAACCTGTGGGCTGAAATTTATACATATAAACTTATCTAACCAAAAGTCACGAATATTAAGTCCAATGAACTATTTTAAGCTTTGTAGCTCAAGTGTTACAATTTTGTATCGACAGCGAATGAATATATTATTTAAGAAAACATTCCTGCTAAAAATAGTATCTAGTGGAACCAATTATAAAGGCGTGAATTATCAATCTACCCGTAGCTTTCTTAGTGTATTTCTGAAATTAAACGTAATTGAGCATGTCTCAGCCAAATGAGCGAAAGTACTAGGGCCGGACATGGCCAAGTTGTTAACGTGTCGGGCTGCAAATCTAACTGTCTAGGCCTTAGGGTTCGAGCCAATATGCCAATGAAGGTCCTCAATGTTTTCAGTTGTGATGGCGTTATAACCTTGCAATTCATACCCGCTATTCGTTGAAGAGTACCCACGTAGGCGGCGAGTGATACTGGCTGATTTCCTTCATCAGGGTAGTAGCTCTAAATTTGAGTCTTGGGTTCATCTAACCTGGCCGTTTAACAAAAGTGTCGCATAAAGGGCTATTCAGGTTGAAAATATCAAATACTGAAAATGCTAAGTTTTATTCAGAAAATTCAAAGCTTTGTCCAGTTACTTTGGGTATAAATCTAAACTTTTCATCATTTTTATTTAATAAAGCTCCTTGGTGAAATCAGAATGAACTGCAAATCTGTTAGTCTCTGAGTATTACAGATACAAACCTAGGTGTTAAAATGGGAAGTAATCATATTCAACAAAGAAAACTTAACGGCTGATGATAGTTCTTACCTTGAAAATAGCTCTTTTTTATTTCATTATAATAGAGAGCAAAATGGAATTTCGCACGCCCGTTTCTAATAGAAAGTTAGGCCAAAATTATCAGAATGGAAACTAGACATGCTTCATTGCGAAACTAAATATGTGGATATTAGGACCGTAAACTCTAGAAATCTTTCAAGAAGTATGGGTTCAGACATTTATAATCGCATTCCTAAGGAGTACGGTGTCAACCGAAAACAAGTATGCTAGTTGATAGAGAACATATGATATGTGAAAAAATACTGTAGTTAAAAAGGCTGTATAAAAGAACCCCTGGTGGTTCTTTGGTATACTTACTTTTCTGATTGGGCCTAAGATCGAAATCAGTCCAAATCCTCACTATGATTTCTATATTTGAATGAGATAAAGTTGTAAAGACTTTTGAATATTTTATTGTGGTAAAATAACAATAAAAACACGCATCTTATAAATTGATTAAGGATTTAGAAGATCAAGGAAAGAAAGTTAACAAACAGAAGGAAAAATAACAAAAAGTTGTGAAATGTTAGTCTGATTTACTAATTACGCTCCATGAGTATTGTTACGACAGCAGAAGTCACGTGACTCTGGTAACACGTGATGAGTTTCTAGAAGGATCATGAAGGCGCGAGTGATTGCCAGACGCCCTCTATTTTTGTATATATAAGCCTGGCAAATAAAGCGGAGGGAAGGAGTGACGGCATAGATAATTGCAGATATAGGGACAGATAATTGAGTCAAGTGAGCGGTAGTGACCGTAAGTAAAGTGCGTGAATCGTTGTGAATTATAGCGTATGTTTAAGTTAAAGTGACTATGGAACTTCTGTGTATTGCAAAGATGTATTGAGAAAGAATAAACTAGTTTTATTTAAGAAAGGATTTGTATCGCTGAAGTTCTTCGGAAAGAATTTTTACGGGAAATTAACAAACGAACAGAGACGTAACAATATATTTATACTTTTACACGTATTCCATTGAATTTCTCGTTTGTTTGTTTGTTGTTAAGCACAAAGTTACACAATGGGTTATTTGTTGTGCCTGCAACGAGTATGGAAACTCTGTTTTTAGCATTATAATCCTTCAGACTCGCCGCTGAGCCACTGGGGGGGGGGGGGGCGTCTATTGAAGTAACACTTGGAAAGAGAGTATTTTAATTTTGTTTTGAGACAGACATTTGAGTTGGAGGAAGTTTTTGAAATTGTCGAATGAATATGATTGTGGCCTATTGTAGTGTTAAAAGTAAAGTTCTGGAAAGTCGCAGAACAATTACACAAACTTCCAAATACAAGTTATAAAAACACCTTTCAAACAGAACAGTGGCCAGATCTTGATAATGATAACACATCACATCTTATCTTAAATATTAATCATAATTATAAATTCTATATTGTTAATGAGTAATTTACCTCATTAATTAAAAATCTCAAAATAGTTATTAATTTCATGATTATCTACTTCACGTAAAATATATAATAATAACCAATTGAGGTTGCGCAACAATTACTTAATTGCCAGTTGCTTATGTTTAAATATAAGATAATTTAAATATAACCGAATTAACCTTCATAAAGTGAGGATTTCTGTGATGTCTTAAATTCAAATTTACATTTCATACTGGGACAATAAAGAAAAAAAACATGATGAGGGATCCATTTTGCCCAGAGGAAACGTAAGCTTCCTGATGGGATTCGAATCTCGTTGCTTTGAAGATGATATTTGGATTAGATTGTGTAATGCTGTAGTCGGCTGCAATATTCATTTCCTAAAGGACGCACCGATGTTAGCTAACTTTTTAAAAGTTTCGTTTTTACATATAGTAGCACCACGAGTTCTTTAGATCATACTTTATGAAGAAGGTTAATGTAATATTTCCTTGCATTACTTCTTATCAATAAGGTTCATATAACATTTCCTTAATAACGCCATGATGAAGGAGTTATTCTTACTGCCTTACTAGATTTATCTACAATTTATCCTCGAGTGTTTTACGACGTAATACTTAATGAAATTGACGCTGATGTGGGTGTCTTTGGTGGAAGAAAAATCTGAATTATTTCTTTATGTGCGTACGTTGATAAGAGTTTGATAAAGTCCAGGAATGCGTATACAGCTTTTGATTAACTGTTGTAGTAACAGCAAGCAAAGTTGCCACAAGGAAATAATAAATTTCAGTTTATTTGTGCATTTATGAAATGTGTAACCTAAAATTAAAGTGCCAATTTATGTAGAAGAAAACAAGAACAGGACAACCCGTTAATTGTACTTCCATATATGCACTCACATTCGGTAGTGTTGCCGATGTTGGTGATAAAGATTGTTTGTTTGTTTTCTGAATTTCGCGCAAAGCTTCACGAGGGTTATCTGCGCTAGCCGTCCCTAATTTAGCAGTGTAAGACTAGAGGGAAGGCAATAGTTATCACCACCCACCGCCAACTCTTGGGCTACTATTTTACCAACGAATAGTTGGACTGACTGTAATATTATAACGCTCCCACGGCTGAAAGGGCGAGCATGTTTGGTGGGACGGGGATTCGAACCCGCATATTGCGAGTCGAGTGCCCTAACCACCTGGCCAGCCCGGCCCGGTGATAAAGAACCGGAACACAGACCCGGCTAAGCAGTCTGGAGGAGCAACGTAATTTCCTCCAACAAATTTTGAGGCAGGGCTCCAATCGAAAACGCATTTTAAGCATAACACTGTGTACAAACCGCACAGTTAGATAATATTGTGAAATAAAATGTTCTCTGTTTTTTATTTGAAATATTACGCACTTCTTCAAACTATTATTTTGGTAAATTGATTCAGAGACTGATACGTACAGAACTCAAAACTAGAGAAATACATTTTTATAATATTATCATTGACAGATTCTGCATTAACTACAAAGGGGACTGCATCACAGTTGCGATTGTTCTATTATTTTTGTTAAAAGAAACTTTTAAGTTTTGAACTTCTGAACACATTAACAACGTACTAATAGCACTGCTACGAAATTTCAGCCCAATCTAAAAAATTAACAATATATTAGTGACGAAGCTCAAGGGTGTAAGTAAACAACGTAAAAACGATTTCTACTAATCTTAATCATACGTTTCAATTTAATAAAGAACATTAGATTACATTTAAAACGTTGAAAGCGCCAAAATGCTTTATATTTATCATGAAGTATATAAATAAATTTTGTATTTGACATACATTTTTGAATGTTAACTTACCACACATTCAGAAAACCAACACTTCCTTTTTAACTGGAATCTGAAACCTGGGCGTATTTTAGCCCTAATATTTGGTAAATAACGAAAATAACTGCCCGTTTTTGCTAAACTCTTCGATAGAATAAAGTAATTTTGAAGTAGAAAATGCATACATTTTACTTGATATATATATCAAAAGGGGGTGAGGAGACAATCAAGTATCCCAGATAATTTCAATTAATCACTCAACGTTCATACGTGTAAACTAAATTGTCATTGTTATGTTAGCCTGAATATTAAAGTAATAATTTTGAACAACAATGTTACTTATTCCATTTGATTATTGTGAATTTTTTTTTTTTCTAACACTATGATATTACATTCGGTTGAAATAGGTATCAGTTTCATTACATATTAGAATATAAAGTATATAGTGATGATTTCACTGGCTTTTCAGATTACAGTGAATTAAGCCATTTTTTGACATGTTTTAATTTTTAGATTTTATCACACTGTAGTTGTATTTATTTGCTATTTAAGTATTTTCTTGAGTATGTTTCATTACATATGCTCTGTGGTCGCAAGCTCGCTCGACCAATATCGGTTTGGAAAGACGCCAAGCTTAACAGCCAATGAGGGCTTACTGGATGAATCTATTTCTTTTGATGGGGTACATAACAAAGCTTTTTAAAAGATAGAAAGGGAAGTTTAGAAATAATAAATATTTGACATATATCAGTATCATACCATGGTATTTTAACGTCTTAAAAACGCTATATCTGTTAATTATTTATAATTAATCCTGTTTTCTGAGTAGCAAGCATGTTTTTTAGATGTTTTCCCCTTTTCACAGTGGTTGAGTCCATCCAGTTTCAGCTGATATGTCACTGCATGTAGTTGATTGATGTAGAGTTGGTGGAAGAGGGGATGGAGCTGTGATGGGATTATTTGGTTAACGTGAAGGTGTTCTTTGTTTCATAAGAGTTTTGAAAAGATGTAATATGTATTTTATTGAGAAGAAAAAATGTTTTGGGCGTAATCCTTTTAATCATTTATAATCAGTGGCTGTTATATTAGTAATATTTTGTGGCGTAACATTAAAGAAACACTGTGTAGCGATGAGTTAAATCTGAAAATAAGGTACATAAATAAAGCCTAAGGTGATCATAAATATAGGAGTAGTTTCGTTTTAATTATAAACAAAAACATAATTTAAAGCCTGCGGCCACGTGTACAACGTTTCATTCTTCTTGCAATGATCAGACATTTAACTCATAAGTTGCGTTCACAAACACTAAATGAGAGCGAATCATTCCACTCGAAGGTGAGTTTTGCAAAGTTTCAGTATTAATTTTATATCATTTACTAAGCTTTAGCAATGTAAAATAACATAGTTTATGTTAACAGTAATACATGAGCTTTACGTAAATGTACATTAGAAAATTATCAAAATCAGTTATTTGAATTAGTTAGCATATGGGTTACGTTGTAACTTTTAAATTAAGTTATATGCTTGGAAGTTAGGACTTGAAATTGAACTGTTTTAAAATATGACTTAAAATGTAATAAATCACTTTTAACCTAAATCTTAATGGGCAATTTTCATTATTAGTTAAGCATATTACTATTAGTACTGGTCGGTAGTCTGCAGTACCTGTGTTACTGTTAGTTAGTATTACTAGTGTAATGAGACTAAGAACCTGTGCCATGGTGTAATTTCTCTGTAATTTCGTAATGAGTAAAGAAGAAAAGTATGTGATTATGATATCACATCTGCATGATGAGGTAAGAAACTTAAACATCACTTAAAAGGTGAGAAGATACTGCGAAAATGTAACTATGCTCAGGATAAATTTGAAAATCTTGTGCTACAGTAGTGCCAACTGACCTAAGTGCTATGTTTGCAGTTATACTGTAGTACTATCATTAGTACTAATACTCTAATAGTAGTAATATACTAATAATATTTCTTTAATAACACACGTTTTTACTTCTCATCTAAGCAACTGATCATAATATTGCATGCAGTATATAATTTAATAGTAATACATCTGTACATGTAACTATTGTGTGGTTGTAACTGTAAGCAGATAACTTATGAACGAATAATTTTATGATGGGGTCTGAAAATTAACATTGCACTTTATAGTTGAAAAAGATTTACTGTGACATAAAGTCTATAGAGGCGATTTGATAAATGAGAGAGAGAGAATTCATGATTGTTTGTGTGTACTAGTTTAGTATTATTATAATGTATTGTGGCTACTACTGATTATATCTTCATAGTAATTTTTTAAAGTACTGTTTTGTAGAGTTTTTGTGACAACAAGTTTATAATTATATATTACATATTCCAATAACTATTTGTACTGGAAGTTGTGATGATACATTGTGGTTCACATCTTTAAGTTTTTTTCTTTTTTTATTGACAAATACCTATCAATGAGAAGTGTGTTTGGGTTTAAGCATACTGTATCTAATTATTCAACTCAGAATAAATTTTTAGTTAATTTAAATATTTTGTGGCTTTGAGATATTTTGAAACTGGTCTGAAGAACAAATTTATCACATAACTGTTTTTGGGAATAGTTTTTCTTAATTTTCAAGTGTACACATGATGTATCGCTAGATGTGACTGTATAGCTAGTGACTCCAAACTTCTGTGCTGGATAACTGACACATCTTTACTTGTCAGTTAATGTATTTTTCACTGTCCCTAACATTTTTATAACTACAATGATTTTACAGAACTCATATGCATAATCACAAATGCAGGGTATGGCACACTCTAGAAACTCTGATAATTTATAGATCCTTCAGTTCTTAATGTTTAGTAACTGGTATTTTACCCCAAGTCACAATAATTGAGAGAACCAAAACTGTATGCTTAAGCATGGTTTTTGAAAGTTCTTGGACATGTATTATTTGATAATGTATGTCAGTCATATGCTAATGTTGTTGTAGCTCTGTGTGTAGTTTTCTTTGAATATGAAAAAATTGTTTTTAAACTTTAGTTTTTCTGTACAATGTAAATTGTGAAGAAATGTTGATTGAAAAAATGAGATTTGTTGACCATTTATGGAATAACATGTTGCAAATGCAATTGGTCGGATAATCTAAAAATGTGTGTGTGAATTATTAATTATTCACAAATTTGAATATTGACAACCTTGTATAAAATATTTTGGTTGCAATTTTTAAGGGGATATTAGAAGAAGTAAAAAAGGTCTACATTTCCTGTTGTGCTTTAAGTAACAAGCATGTTCCTGTGAGATATGTGTGTTTATAGTACTTGTAGTGAAAGAAGTTTGTGGTCTCAGGAAAGTAATTAAGGTTTTGGGCAGGGTTCAGAAAAGGCCACTAGGATGATTCTAAGGATGGATGTGTGGTCGTATAAGGACAAATTAAGATATTTTAACTTGCTCTTACTTAAAGAGTAGGAAGACGGGTGATCTGGTTGAAATAAATTTTATTAAATGACCCAATAAGTTTATTTCAAATTTGTGTGTGTTGAATTCTGTGGGCAGTAATATAAAAGTTTAAAGATTTAGAAATGTTGGAAAAGTCTGCATTTGAGACAGTTTTATTTCTTCAATAGTGTTACTTTTATGGAACAAATTGGCATCTTGAGAAATAAAGGCAGCAACTTTCTGATGAGTGTGAAAAAGGGTTGCTGAATATTTGGATAATTGGGGCTGGATTTAATGATAAAAAGGAGACTGGGAGTAGGCACATTGTTGAACGGCCAAGAAACTCGTTGATATCCTAAAATTTATATCTTATTTACTTGGGAAGTAGTCAACGGGTTTGAATTGATGTGTTTAAAGATAACTTTATCAAAGATCACTGAACAAATATTTGACAAAATATTTGAGGATGTATACAGTTTAGACAACAGACAGAAATTCAGGACAGTTGTATATAGTAAAACGTTGTAGATGTAGTAATAGATATAACACTGAAGTAAATCCATATACAACCCATTTAAATTTGCATAGTTTAGTTTAGATAATAAGTCAGTATTATTAATTTGCATAGTTTAGCACACCAATTAATAATATCAAAACCATTATAAACTTGAACAAAGGATTTCTCCAACTACAATTTTTGGATTGAGAAATTGTATGTGCAGATATCTTCATTTGTTTACTCTGATTATTGGAAGAATTTTAAATATCACTTAGAGGAATTTAAAGTAATCTTATTTGGTCAAATATCTGTTATTAATTTAGTTGAAAAATTAAGTTTTATTCATAGGTAACCAATCTATATACATGAGACAACTGTACATGTGTAAATTGACTTAATTTTGAACTTCTTCACACAGCATTAAACAAAATAACTTGAAGTTTTGCATAAAGGCTTGTGAGCCTCAGATTACAAACAAAGAAAAAGCTTCTTAATAGCCCTCAAAATAAGGTTTTTTAGAGCTAACAAGTTTGACTGAATAAATTGATTTGAAAATTGATATTAGCATGTAAGAAAACATTGAAACCAATAGTCTAATAATTAAATTTCAGATCTTAGAAATCTTGAAACTTGTACCTAATATGATGGTCAAAGGGGTTTTTGGAGGGCTTTTAGGGTTACATTAAAAATTGGCAAGGACATGTAAATATTCAAAACTGTCTGTGCAGAAATTTTTGTATAGTTGTTACTGTGAATTTGTATGGATAACGTATTAGTATCATAAACTGTACTACTGAAGATTTTATATTATTACTTCTTCCATATTTTTTTTTTTTTGAGAACCAAAACATGGCATTATACTTAAAAATTGTAATGCCACATATTGAACTTTGGAACCTGTTACTACTTTTATATGTATTTGTTCTGTTACTGCCTAGTGCTTTTTTTTTCCCCCCACATTGAAAATATATTATGAATGTAGTATAGCAATAGTGATATGCAGGTACAATAGTCACTGAGTAAGACTGTCAAGATAGATAACTTTGTTATTAGACTATTGGGAAGATTAGATTGGCTGTTAGTGTTAATATTGGTATACTAACAAGCTTGGTATACATAAACTGTTATAGATATGAGAGATTAGATTGAAATGGTGTCTTTTAAAAATAATTATAATTAATAATTTAAGATGACACAACCTCTTTGGAATATACATTGACTTGATAAGTATTAAAATGTAAACAGTTTAGAAGCACCTAGTGCTTGTACCTACCATTCCCTCTTCAGCAGTGAGAACAGTCAAGAGACTAGACATGGTGAAAAATCAATGGAAATGTTTGCAACACTCGGTCATGCTTAATCAGGTAGAAAAACTTTGCAAAAAGTTGTTCAATAAAGGCGATTTCCAGAATTAGATTTGAGATCATGTAACTCTTGGCATGTATTATTATAATCTAATATAACTGATCACATTTTTTTACAGGTTTATAAAGTATTTTTGTATCTTTGTGCAGTTAATTAAAAACTTAAGAAGCTCAAGTAAACTTTTATTGAATAGCAGGTTCACAAAATAATTTTTTTTAAATTTGTACATACAGAATTGTCATATATTAAATACAATAATCCTATGACTCTTGACTTTACATTTTGTATGCGTATAACATAGAATGAAAAACGAAATAGCACATAAAAGCATAACAAAAGATATTGTCCATTTAGAAAAAAGTATGTTGCAATTCAGACTGTATATGGCTGGAAAGGCTCACAAAAGATAACAAATTTGCTATAAGATAAAATTTTGTAGACAATTTTTAGATACTTTTCACTATGTGACTTAAAAATGCATGTTCAGAGGTGGTGAAAACCTTTGTTGGTCAACAATTGTATTAGCATAAGAATGGGTAGTACATAAACCTCGTTAAAATACAACATTGAAGTTAGTAAGTGGATCCAAGTTTAAGTAAACAACAAAGGAAAAATCAAATTCAGTTGTGTTATTTCATTGCTTTTGCTTGTTTACTGATTTATGAACACTCGTAAACATGTATAAATGTGATTATTAAAAAAATCCTAGTACATAATAAATGTTTAATATAATAAAAATGTAGCTTAGTGAATGGTTTATATAAATTAAGTTGATTTGTCAAAAGAAAGTATACTATAAGTCTTCATATACATTATTATCTAAGTGAATAAGCTAAGGAAATGTACTTTAGTCACAACAGATTATATCAAAGATGCACAATGAATATAGAATATAACAACTTCTTGATAGGAATCTCAAAGTCAAAATTTAGTACAGAAAATAATGAAAAAACAAACTTGTCAATTATTTAAGGAAAACCTACAATATACACAAATGTCTTTAAATTACAGTACAAAATGCTAATAACTAAACCACTAAAACAATGCATCATGACAATGAAGCTGTATGTGGAACTGGTATATATAATGATCAGCCAATACAAAATCTTAAACTAATGAGAGCATTTACAATACAGAAGTATTCACCTATCTGCTAAACTAGTCAAAGACCTGAGAGATGTAGAATATTTACCATAATAAATGCAAATACTAGCCTTATAGAAGGGGTAATTATCTTTTTTTTTTTTTCTTGCTGACTAGTCAGAAAAATAGTGTAAAGTCACAGAGCAGTATTTATTGTTTAAAATGAATAATGAAGATGGACACTAAGATCCAGGACTGCCAAGAAGGATGGTGTGAAATACAAATTATTATTTGATAAAAACAGGAAAGAAAGAGAAATGGGCTAGAAAAAACATTTTGATGAAAAATATAAAACAAAAGATTCAGCCCTTAAAATATAGGAGTTTCTAAAAACTGCCTTGACAATTGGTATTTGAAGTGCCAGCTCAGAGATACTTTTTCCTTGAATTTTATAAACTTTGTTTCTATGTAAAAAGATATCATAATTGGATTTGCCAGATTTAACATGCTAATTAAATAATTTTCAAAGCAACTTCATACAATATAATATATAAAATATATGAAGGAGGTTTTCATATTTCAAGTTTGCTCTAGGCCCCCTCTAACTGCCAGTATTGGTTAACCTGCAGACTTTTCTTCTAATCTTATTGAGTATTAGCAGCATTTAGTGAACTTGTATTTGAATGATAAAAATTGATGTATGTTACCTAGTTTCAATATTCCAGACCAAAACAAGTTTATGATGTAAATCTACATGTGTATATTTCTACTAAAAGGTGGTATGTCTTGTTCCTACATTTTTTTTTCTGGTTAGGCTTAGTGAAGAAAAAAAAAGTTTTTGAAGAAAATATTGCCATACAGGTGAAGTTAAAACTAGTGTTACTGTATATGTGTTCTGTATCTAATATTACAGTAACTTGAAATAACAGAAACCAGTTATAGGTATGGAGGAAAATACAGTAAATTACTGTGTAGTAAGTATGGATGTACATATAAATTGGAAGTGTAGAAAGTGCAGCATATAACAAATGAGACACTTGGTATGAACATTGTTTGTGAAAATAGAACTTCATAGTTAAGTATAAATGCACAAAACTAAAGATGTTATGAAAAAAATCTATTTCTTTTCAAGATAAATGACAAATTACCCATATAAGGGTTGCCATCTGATCAGCAATAGAATAAGGAACACTTGTATATGATAACAAGTAAAAGGATTAATTGTACATTAGTCCTAGTACTGTTGTTTGACAAGTTTAATGTAATTTGTAGGCCTAAACAACTTACAACAATCTACAGCATTGTTCAACTTATCCTCGTAATAATGTTAAAGGAAGAAATAAATTAGTTTGTGACTGAGACTGAACTGGATGTTGAATTATTTTCACCTGATAACTTAAGAGAACCCACAAATATAGAATATCATTACAACTATACTAAGTGGAATTGGCAAGGAACCTTAGAATAATATCAGGTTTAGTACATGTAAATTGTAAGTAAATTTGTAGCCAAGGGTTAGTGGTGATTGGAGATTAGGTGATAATTGATCTATGAGAAATTAAATTGTTATACAGTCCTAGCATGTACAGAGAATTATGTTTAGGTCTTACATTCAGTGAGTTAAAGATGTGCACGAGGGTAGGCTTAGCTTAAATTGTGATTGTTTTGAAAAAGTACTCATTCAAGCATGGACTACTGAAACTTTCGATATTTCATAGATTTATTTCTTAACAAAGCTTTGTATGTTTGGATAACTTCAAAAGTAATTCATTTGAATGCATACTACAAATGTAAATACTGGTCTTATTGTCAGCAGAAATATAGCAAACAAAAGATTAGCACTGATTACAACAGCTATATACATATTTCTGACCAAAAAATAATTGTTTTATGGGCACCTTTATTCTGTTTACCAAACATTTGTACTGTTGATTATATAGTTCATGATTCTGTTGATAATTCATTCCTGACCATGGGAAAATATATCTTTTTACAATATTGCAGGGAAGCTTAAGTTGTGTTTGAAATTTATTGCTTTCGTGGTAAAGGGATCATGTGAATGTAGTCCTCAGATAATACCTTTTTGCTTAATTCCAAGATTAATATATGGTGAAGGGATCATGTGAGTATGATCTTAAAGCTGTTACTGGTGAATATGTCCCTCGGGTAATCCTGTTACTTCTGCATTCCAAGAGTATTGTCCATTTGGTGAAGGTATAATCTGAGAATTAACAGCAGGTTCCTGAGATAATGCTGTTACTTCTGGATTCCAAGAGTATTGACTTGTATGGTGACATTATTATGTGAGAATGATCTTTAGAGAAAATTCCATCCAACGGTATTATTTATATGGTAAAGGAATTTTGAACATCTTTGTAAAATGCAGTTACTGCTGCTTTCCGAGAATATTGTTTATTTGATGAAGGGATTATGTGAGAACAGAAAAGTGAATTACATTATTCCTCGAATAACAGTATTACTTCAGCAAAGGTGACCATTGGGATGGAATATTCATATTTTTATAAATATTTAACTGTTTTCTTTATTATTCAGCTATCATAAAAAGATAGTATAAGTAGCAAGCAATAGTATATCAGTAGTTTAAAAATTTTGGTCTCAGCAGATGTAACAGTTTGAGTTTCAAACTCAAGTTGTACTTAATGCATATCGGTGTATTTAAAATTTGATTCTTAATTGAACTTTTGCATGGAACCACTTGCTGTTACTATTACATAGTTTGATAAGTACATGTTTTGAAAACATGTATAGTATTTTCTGATAGGGAAAATATTCAGATGAGCACAACAGTTTTGAGTTATTACTGTTTAGTAAATGGTAACTCTCTGATGTTAGTCTATTTAAAGAATGTTAGAATATCCATATAAATTACTAACTTCCCATGTGTTAAATAAAATGGTGTTAATGCTAATAGCTGCCAAGAATAAATTGAACATTTTTTCATTATGTTGATGATTGGCTTATCAGAAGCAATTGACCATCAGTTATAACATTGTTTTCTTCCATAATTAGAAATACAAACATTGCAAATTAATCGTATTTCTATGGTATTTTCTATTTATCTAGGGTAGATTTATAGCAGAGAAACATAAATTTGTGGCATAAATATCTTATTGAAATCATTGGTTTTCATTTTGTACTGAATGATTTCAATCAATATGCTCCTTAGTTACATTCTAGGTAGAATAATCTCAGAGGTTTTCTTTCAGGTCTTTACTAACAAAAGCTCAGCATGGCTGGGTTTGGTGACAGTTAATTAATGGGAGTACCGGTCTTAATTATGATTGATTTAATACATAAAATGTCAAGAAACTAAAATATAACAAAATATCCACCAAAATAACATAGTAATTGGCTATAATCAATTATGGAAAATCATAATACTTAGTCATTTGACTAATGATCAATTTTTGACTATTACGATTAAACTTCATGCCATTAAAGTTGGGTGATTAGTAAAACTTGATAATTATATAGTCATAGGGCTCATGAGTCATCAATAATTAGAATAATCAAAAATAGTAATAATCAGAAAATTATTTTTTGTGAGTTGTGTTGCTCATCAATTTAAGCTGAATAACCTTGAATCAATTGAAGATAGAAAAATGACAAAACATAATGGCAATATTTTGGTCACTTGGATAGTTGGAATAATCTAAAATGGTAATAATTGGAAACACTAAGTTTGATTAGTTGATATTTAATTATTTTCATGACATTAATAGTCATTTTGATTAATCTATTATTTTTCATGACACTAATTGATGATTTTATGTAATAAATTGATAGTTAATTTCCCAGCTTAACATACTACTACTAGGGATATAGGGAATCGTGAATTATTAGTATTATTAAAATTTTTAAATAACTTGCCCATCATTTTGTAATTTGTAATTTTTATGTAGGTAATTCATGTTGACATTATAAACAGGCTAATATACAAATGACTTTTCAATGTCCATGTTTTTAATATTTTAATGAAAGTTATATAATAGAAGAAATAAAGTTTAAAAGTAAATTTGTGTGTGTGTGTGTTGTTTTTTTTCTGGAAAAAAGCATCTATTATAGTTGTGTATTTTTGGAAGAGTTTACATCATAAAGAGGCCCAAAATATGTAAAGAGTTTCATATTAATGTATATAATTTAAATTTCCTGACAATGACCCTTTCATTATTGGGCCAATTATTAGAGGATTATACTTGTTCCCTGCCAGTCTATGTTATTAAATCCCACTGTTATAAACACTTTTTAATTTTAGTTTTATTTATGATTATAATTATCGATAAATATGGCAATGGTGAATCACATTTGTATACTTCATTGATCCTCGATCTCTTAGTTATTTATAATCCAATGTTTGAATAAGCTTAGAACTAGAATATATTTTTAAAATTTAATTTCATTAGGTAAGTAGAAAATTGAATATTTGAAAAAACCTAAAAAGTCAGTTATCTCAAAATGTAAAGTACATTGTACTGTTGCTACAATATAATGTATCCCTGTTGTGATCTTACTTGAGAATATTTTACTGTAATCCATGCATGTGCAATGATTTCTAGAAATTCTTTTGAATTGGCTGGGTTTTTCCATTTTGTATTTGAAAATGTGGAAGTTCCACTTTTTCATCATCATTACTTTGTCAAGTAGGAAAGAAGCTAAAAAAGGTTGAAGTCTTAAATTGTGTTTTTAAAAAAACAAACAAGATAGGTGTAGGGAGTTGATGTGTGACTCAAATATTGTAAAACACTTAATGAAGGTCTGACTCTCATGTACAATTAACTGCCTTACTTCTCAATAAAGTAACTTTAAACACAGCCATTGTTATCCACTGATGACTTTTTAATTGTACCTTGCAAACTTTTCTTCCTTCACCTGGTTTACTCTGATCATACTCTTAACAGATCTTAAAAGGGGGGAAAAAAGGTGGGTTGGGGGCAACTATAAAATGTGTACTTCTGTACATGTAGTTACCATCTAACATGTAAACCATTCTTCCATGATTAGTTTTTTGTGTAGGATTTGTTATTGTAGTAGATTCTGTTAAGTTATATTCCATACAGGTCTCTTGTAACATGTATAAAAAAATGTCTTAATGTTAAAGGTTAAAGCTACATAAGAATTTGTTTTTATAGGATATTGTGAAGTACCATATTTTCTGGTGATAAGTGTTATCATTCAAAAAGCAAACATATATGTAGTAGTTTTATTTTTATTAGAAACCCTTTGAGCTTTTTTTTCTTTAACAAATGTACACCTTTCTAAGTTCATTAACAATATTTTGAATAGTGATGACACTGGATTAATTCAAGTGTAGTCAAACTGGGGTTCATTAAACACTTTTTTTCTTTTTTTAAATATGGTGTAGTAGAAGTGGAATTGATTTCATATTGAATTTTAAACTTGTTAATTCTTAAGACTGGTCATTATGAGGTTTTGTGTTAGTTTTACAAGTAAACTGTATATTTATTTTAAATAATTTTGTCTGTTTAGGTCTAGTCCACTAGACAGTACATTTTTTAAATACATTTTTTATGATCCTGCTCATGAAGGTGAAGGTTGTTAGGGTATGTGAGGAAATTGGTTAGTGTTTGCCCTCTGAATGCCATATAGTTCTCCCTATACCAACTGTGATCAATAAAAAACAAACACTTTTTTCACATATAAATGTCAATAGTATGGTACTGATTTGGAAGTGTATTTAAAATAGAAGCAGGAATATATATGTGTGTGTGTGTGTGTTATTGTTAAACCTAACTTAAGTTCAGTGATTTTTGCTTAAGTAAATCATCACTCCTTTTCGTGTTTGCTAGTGATATTCATAACATTTATAAAAAAGAATTTCCCAAACTCTAGTAATAGAAATCAGATTTTATGTTGAATTAATAACAGAGCTCTTTCTTTCAGCCACATGCTGATGATGAACGGGATTCCGGAACAGAATCTGATGATGAAGGGGCAGAAGCAGAAGAATTGCAGAAGTGTGAGTCAGAGTCTGGTATTGATTGATAAGTCACTAACTCTTACATGTATATTAGCTTTAATATACATGTAACTTGTAAGAACCTCTAGAGCCATTTGGATTACATCTTTTTAACATTGCACAGAACGTTAATAATTGTATATTTCGTGGTTTATGAATTATGATAATGAATGTATGTAAATTTTTTATTTAAAATCAAATGCAGCTTATTGTATCAGAAAAGCAAATTTTTTTTTTTATTGACATCAAGAAACAGAAACTTCTGTTCAGGTAAGGTGTTGATAGTTTTTATTTTTATATATATATTTTCAAGCAGTCTGATCCCAGACAAGCTTCAGCCCTTTTTCAAAGTTAATGTTTTGAATTTATCTTAGTTACCCAAAGAAAGAGGGAAGACAAGTGTAAATGTTTATAAACCTTTGGCAAATAAAAGCTTCAGAATCTTTGTTTAGTCTAAAGCAAAGTAAAATGAAATAAATGCTTACTATTGTCTTTATATGAAGAACATTAATAAAAATGTGCATGAGAAAGATTACTGGAACTATGTAGTGGACCAAATATGGTTGTGAGTTGTGTGTGCATGACTAAAAACATGCACGGTGTTTTATCAGTGGGATACACATGTACAGGTTCATAGACTTGGATTGTGTAGCTGTGTACATGTTCATGATCATTCAGTGACTATTTGTAAGTAAACTTTTATTTAGCTACATAAAAAAGCATAATTAAAATTTCTTTTGTGTAACACTGCTATTATTGTTTAATTATCTGGATTTATGCAAAGTCCTAAACAATGCAGATAATAAATCAATTTAAAAACAAATACAATTAAAAGGAACTTGCAAATTGTTTCAACAGTTTTTTTTTTGTTATTATTCAATTGATATGTTTTTACAGTTATGGAAAATGTTCAGATGGAAGGCAGGAAAAGAAAACTGAGGACAGGCAGAAGCCCTCGAGCCCTGATGGGTGAACAGGTGGACACTAGTAGAGAGGTTCAACAACAGCTTTTATGTGCTTCTAAGACCGACATGGACAGTCCTCTGCCAGAACCAGCACTAGATTCTGCACTGCCAAGTGACAGTGATCATAACTTTGACCATCACAGCTCTGAGGAGGAGTTAGAAGTTATTAACTGTGGTGGAAATGTAATCACACGGAACAATATATACCCTGAAAAAAGGAAGTGGTCACAAGCTAATCGATTTAGTGGTGGAGAAAACTCTGCATCCTCAGATGATGAATTAAGGGACGTTGTGTGTATATCGACTCCTGTGGAGTTCTGTGCTTCCCCTCCTGCTAATGTGCACAAACCTAGTAGATCTCTTTCACCCCCACCAAAAGTCTTTCATTCAGCCTCTGCCAACATCCCTTCTTTTGAAGTATGTTCTGTTTCCCCTCGTAATTTATCTCCTCGTAAGAAACATAGACATATGCATGCCAGTGGGGGAGGTGGGGGAGCAAACATCCAGCGGCCATGTTTGGATTTTGAGAAAATGCAACAGGTAAGGTTTTTTAATTATTTGCACACTCAACTTTTGTTCTTCAGAAAGCATTTTAATAGAAACTTAAAAAGAATATTTTGAGTTTCTTCAGAGGATAACAGTTTTAAAGCAACAGGAAAATGTAACAGTTATAAAGCAATTTGACTGTAATTAGGCTTCATGCATTTTACATGTACATTGATCTACTAATTCCAGAATAATGCAATTCTAAAGACAAAATATTTTATACCTTGTTATTTAAAGAACAAAAGCAAACAATCTGTAATTAGTGCTAGTTATTTGATAATTGTTGCTGTGAACAAGTGCTTAAGGTAACTAACTGTTGTAGTGGAAATATAATCATTTGTATAATGCCTTAATGTTATAAATATTTAATTTCCTTCCTTGTAACATTAAGTTCAGGCAAAAAAAAATTCAACAGAAAGATGGTTTTCTATCTTATTTTGAGAAGAATTGCTGCATGCTCTTTGTTAATTTTTTTAACACAAGTAGATTTCAGCAGAGGAATTGAATACATGTTTTAACTGAGTAGTGGGTAAGTTTAACAGTTTTCATTAATTGGGGACAAAACACTTGATTGATCTTGAAGGTTAAACTAGTATTTCATTACTACATTTGGGTTTATATTTTCTGTATTTCAATACATCCTTTTTTCTTTTTTTACATAGACACTAATTTTTAGTTTCATACTTTTGCCTAGAGTCGTGATACAAAATAGTGTTAACTGTGTGATGTAGTTTCACCCTATGCAGCTCGTCTTCATAGTGAAGGGAATTATTTCAATTTCTTCATGGATGGTTAACTTGTTTTAACCACATTAAAGCCAGAATCATTGAATATACAATATACTTTGTATGCTAAATTTCAAGTTAGATAGATGAGTGAAATTCCCCACAATTTTACCTCTCATACCAGTTTTGTCCTTTTGTGGGTCATATGACCTGACCTGTGATTTTTTTTGTTTTGTTTTTCTTTACCTGCTCAGAGAGTTCTTTCTCTGACTTTTCTTGAATACACTTTTCATATAGGGTGAAATCGTCTGGGATCTACAATGGTAAATGACTTGATTACTTGGATTATTATTTTACTCTTCCTCTCTCTCTCTTCATTTTACACCTATTTTTTTTTCTTTTCTTTTATAGTGGCTTCTTAGCATGCTCTAGTTCCCTCAGGCTACTAAGCTGTCTATCAGAATTAACTGGGATACTTTCCCTCTCCAGTTTGTGTGAGACTTAATGCTTCCACCATTGTTCCTGTATAATGTATTGTTGCAGAACTTTATATAATTATACTGAGTTTCACAATACTAGAATTTAATGTAAATTCAGCTTCTTGTTTGAAATCAGTAGCTTCTGCTTTTCTAGAACTATAGTTCAAGATCCACTCCAAAGTGTAATAATGTATTTGTAATTTGCATTTTTAAAATTAAGTAGGAATTCAGATAGTTGTTGTCATTGTTAGTAGCCTATATGATCATCCAAGACTAATTATTATTTAGTAACTTTTATTTTTTAATAACTAGATACTAATTACTTACTGGCATACATATAATAATGTCATCAAATACATTGACCCTTAGGTCAAAATCCTTCCCTACAACTATGTTTATACAAATGTGAACACTCCCTACAAAAATATAATCTCAAAACTGTTGGTATTACTTGAGAATGAGAGCTCATGGTGTTATGTCAGCATATCGCACAAAAAAGGTTATGGGTGAAAGTCTGGAAATAAAAATAACATTTGGATTAATAAGTTACTATTCAACTAGTTGCAAATATATATTTAAATTTACATTTGAATTTCAAAAAATAGATATAGATTTTTTTTTCAAGTGATAAATTTTGACTTTTTTTTTTTTTATCCATGATAACTTGCAGAAATATATTAAAGACTGAAGTGTGTTAAATAGTATAATATATGCTAATAAGATATGAACAACTGAGATGGTTTATCATCCCATTTTCTATTACTTTAGGACCTTTGTTTAGAAGAGCTTTAAAATTATTTGACATGTCTGTCTCTGATTGTTTGGTATGATTTCTTCTTACCAGTTAAGTTTTTAGTTGGTTTGAAATGAAAATTACATATAAGCCAGATTTAAATTTTGGTAATGATTACTTTTATTTAGTGAAAAACAAACTGACTCTCTCCTTCTTTAAGTAATAGTAGTGAGTCTTTGTAAATATACATATAAGCTTGTAATATTTAGTTTAAAGGTACTTGGCATGTATATGTAATACATAACAAATACAACATTTTATGCCAAATATTGTATATTTGTGCGATTTTGTATTTTACATATGTTAGTGGATGAGTTTAAATATTAATTTAATAACAGTTTAGAAGAGCTTTAAAATTATTTGACATGTCTGTCTCTGATTGTTTGGTATGATTTCTTCTTACCAGTTAAGTTTTTAGTTGGTTTGAAATGAAAATTACAAATAAGCCAGATTTAAATTTTGGTAATGATTACATTTTATTTAGTGAAAAACAAATTGACTCTCTCCTTCTTTAAGTAATAGTAGTGAGTCTTTGTAAATATACATATAAGCTTGTAATATTTAGTTTAAAGGTACTTGGCATGTATATGTAATACATAACAAAGACAACATTTTATGCCAAATATTGTATATTTGTGCAAGTTTCTTATTTTACATATGTTAGTGGATGAGTTTAAATATTAATTTAATAACAGTTTGTGTGTGTGTGTGTATATATA